>NC_136061.1:1809634972-1809914972 GCF_964261635.1 Lissotriton helveticus
CTGGGGGGGGGCATACTCAAACTGCTACTTCTGTGGACATTGTGGACAGTGTCTAAGTTATTGCTGCAAGCTTGATAGACCTGTCTCCCCAAATATTTTGCCACTTTCTTTTTTACATAAGTGTCTTGCAGTGTTTTCAATAAACGTTCTTCCAAAGCTATTGCAGCGTTGCACTTGCCTTTCCCCTTCTTTCTTTCCTCTATCGTCATCACTCCTTTCTCCTTTCATTCTACTTGTTCACTCATCACCGAGCTCACCTCGCTCCTCTCAATCTTAATCTCTGTCACCTATCTCCTGAATGATGAGGCTCAGAGGTCAGAGCAGGGCAGATGCCCGGCCGGGGCAGCTCGTGCACACTGCGCTATTTAAATATAATGAGAGAGAGAGGCTCCGATGAGCCTCTCTTCTGACCCTCGGGGCCCAGGCGTGCGTGTGCAGTGCACACCTTAATTATTTAAGCGCCTTAATTCCCCTTGATGAAGTGAGGGGCCCGCTGGAGCGTTCCCCCCCTGCCCCCACAACACGGGGGATGTGGGGGTCTGTATTGCGCCCCTTGTCCTCTGTCTGTTTCGAGAGCAGGGAATCCGTGTGTGTTAGGAAAAGGCAGGCTGAATGCGATTGGTTCCGGATTTCGTCGATGCAGATTTTTAAAGCAGTAAATTACCCAGGATCTCCTGAGAATGCTTTATTGCGAAGGATGCGTCTGCCTGTGCATCTTTCGATTCTTATTTTGTTATGTTATACAGCCATATGTTTTTGTTAGAGTTGGAGATGCCGAACGTTTTCTTACTGTATGTAAGAATGGTTTTTACTTTTTCTCTCCGTGTGAGCTGCAATCGAAAGTTTGAAGACCATATTATTAGAGAATGTTTCCGTAAGTCTTAACTGAGGAAATAAGTCACTAAAGTGTGTGGTCTTCCAGCTGTAAGGTTTCCTTCCAAGCGCAATGCGATTCTTTCAGTGCACAGTTGTTGATGTGAGTTGCAATAAGCACGAATACCAATACAAAATTCCTCCCGCATATAGAAAGCAGCGGTGTCAGGAAGTGCGCGCTGAATACAGCGCACTGCGCGCTGAGGGTGACTGCTCTGCGCGCGCGCTCACCCGCGCAGCTTATTGGGAACAGTGGGTTCAACTACAAAGTCTGTTATCACTGAGGTATGTGGAAAGTCTAACAGCACCTATTATAATTGATAAGCTAAGCAATGCATTATTTAGTGTCCATAGTTCTGTTTGTGCAGATTTGTCCCTGCAACAGTAGTAGAATGGAATGTCCTACTATCCAAACCCAAAGTAAAGTAGTATCTTATTATTTCTTGGTGGTCATTCACCTTTTTATTGTTGGCAATTGTCAAAGCATAAACATTTAGAAGACTTGAAAAGACATTATGGACAATCCCAGAGGACTGCACTCAGTGCATAGAGCTATTGCTGACTAGAATGGGAGTCCAATGGAATTGCCAAATGTGCAATCTTAGTTAGCTACACAGACAGACTAATAAGAATAATCTAGTAATACCACAGGGAGTCATAGTCGAGGCAGGATAAGAATTTAGATCCAGTCTACAAGAAGATCAAACACGATTTAGAAAAAATCGAATGAGGAACGCTAGGAAAAAATAGGTACTCTATATTAAAATTAAAACTTACTGGGGCCAGCAAAGGAGCCCTCGCCTGCCCGATCCTGGCCTGCATCCTGAACAGCACCCTCCTCCTCCTCCTGTGTCCTCTTGCCCCTGGGGGGAGCTGATGTACAACATGAAAGAAAGAAAGACCAGAAAACATGGATGATATTTGTCAACCAAATCAAACATTTCAAAAGAACAATAACAAAATATTTTGGCGAAATAGCAAATAGACAACTATTCCACGGGATATATTGACCGATCTCATGTGGTCTACTACGTTATTAGCATTGCTTGATTTGCGGACCGTTGACTTGGAAAGTTCCTATGTAACTCAGTAAACAAACTACTAAAAAGGTTTGCCTAGGCCTGGCAGGCAGCAGTTCGCAGCACGCAAAGTGACAGACAAAGTCCGTCGTGCTTGCAGATCAGTGAATACTCAAACTATCAATCCACCGACCACCACCACTATTTCTTCTTATAGCCATGTGTCTAAAGGAAGGACTGGACTTGAGTCTGTAGGGGCTGATTTAGAAGTGCCTTGCGGCTCTTTTGCTCCATTGTTGCGTGACTTTTGTGACGCAGCGGCAGAACAAAAGAGGCGCCATGGTGCGGCGTATAGTGACAAAGTGACGCATATGGGAGATGCATCACGTTGTAAAGCCCTGCGCCATCAGGGGGCGTTCCGGCGCAAGAGAGGGCGTTCCTGCGCAGGAACGAATCCTAAAAGTGGCTGAGGGAAATCTACAAGATGTCAATCAGTCACTTTTAAGACAATGATGCGTGACTCAAACCCTGCGCCTGCTTGAAGCCGACGTACGGCTTGATGCAGCATTGGGGAGATAGGGCACCCCAGAGCATTGCTGGAGCTGCGCCATCGTTGGCACGCAACTCCAGCAATGAGCCGCCTTTACGGCACAGATGCGTAAGGCTTCTGTGACGTTTTGGGCCCATGGTGCGCCACACTGTAAATACGGCGCACCATGGGTGGTGGTGGCATGGCGCACAATTACTGGCACATCCCTGCTACTTTGCAGGGATGCGCCGGTAATTGAAAATCTGACCCTTAGTGTCTAGCATTACGCAGTTCTTTACACTACTATAATTTCTCAGGCCAATGAAATGAACACAAAATAGAAAACAAATAAGCATAGTAGCAAGGCTACTGAGAAGGAGAGCAGTGCACCTGAAATGCATAGAAGATTTTGAAATATAATTTACCTACAATGTAATCGGCAGCATTATTGCTCTTGGTAAAAAACAAAAATTTGCAATATAATAACACACAGAGCGGGATAAAACAGAGTAGTGATGAAATAGATAGAAATAGCTACTACTACTCACCGAGCCCGGGGATCTCTACGCCGAGCACGTCCAGCAAGTCGCGTTCCCGGTCCATGAGATCCGTCCAGCGGTGGGTGGCCTGGTTATAGGTGCGCCGGATCCCAGAGTGTTCAAACATGGCCCGGCACACCTTCTCCCACCGCTTCCGGCGCTCCCGGATCCCGTAGCCGGTAGCGATCCTGCCGCCTCCCATGATGGTCTTGGGGCGGCGGCGCTGGACGTGAAAGACTAGTGCGGCCACCTCCTCCACACCAAAAATCTCCCGAGCTACAACTGTCTCCCCCCTCAAACGCCCGCACGGGAGCCGGGCACGGGGTGCGGGACCCTTCCCCTTTGCGGGCTTCTTTCCGGCTCCCTTTGCCATGGTCTGGGCAGAAAGGAAGCACAATAAGAAAGAAGAAATAGAACAGTGAAGAAGAAAAGAAAAGCGTTTAAAAAAGTAGTTTAAAATTAACAAAAAGTAGCAGAAAACACAAAAATATAGAGCTAGAAAAATAGAGGGATAGATAATAAGTAAAATAGATCAAAAAAAACTTCAAACAAGCAAAGGCTGGCAGAGATTAAGAAAGGATACAGAGAGCATGCCCAGAACCATAGCAATGAATGAGAAACAAGATGGCCGCGCCCGTTCACGACCGCGTGGGTAAGTTCGCACGAGATTTTCCTCGCGATCACACGCGAAAATGTACGAGCGAGCCGCACACTTTGCGAGATTACACATAGCGCCCGGAAACGGAATTACGTCACGCAAACAAGATGGCCGCGCCCATGTACGACCGCTAGGGTAACTTCGCAAACGTTGCGCTACAAGCGGCTTGCGAACATGCAAAAAATCACACGAACAAACACGCAGCAAAAAACAAATCGTGTATTCACACGAATTCGCGGCTTCCGAAATCGATCTCGCACGGATTCGCGCCCCGCAAATCGCCCGAAATTGCAGAAAAACTGAAAGCAATCAGCAGGTGCAAAAGTTCAATCTTAACATTAGTAACCATTCACTCTAGTGCTTCCTGAGGGGCCCCTACAGAGTTCAGTTGCCTATTTGCAACTATTCTATGACCCTGCTCTGACCCTCACAGCAGGCTCATAGAATAGCTACAAGTAGGCCATAAAGGTTCTGTGAAAAAAAATTGCACTGCAACAGAAAGCAAATTACAGATAAGGAAGGAAGCAGGTGCCAGCCAGACTGGAAGTTTAAAAATCAGTGACACATTAATCAACCCCAAATTAATTCATGGCAGTTGAAGCAGGGCAGGTGTGCTTGCTTTTTTTCACCCCCATAATCTACAGTGATAAACCAACCAGAGGGTGGCAGTGAGGATGTACCAGAGGGTGGCATGGGTGTACCAGAGGGTGGCAGTGGTGAAACAGAGGGTGCTGTGAACCTGTGATGATGAACCAGACGTAGAAACAACATAGTCGCGGCCGTTGCGAGCCGAAAAGTAAGTTCGCAATTGCGAACTGGTAAACAAACCTCGCGAACTGGCAGAAACCCTTGCGAACACAAAAATACACAAAAATCCGCAAATTCGCGAGAGTTCGCGGATTGCGAATCCGTAAATACGCAAGTTCGGGTACGCCAGATTCGCAAAATCCGCCCATGCTTAGCTTGGACCACGTGCCAAGAAGGACATCTATCAGTGTTTCAATAAAGGGCAAAAGGGGTTCAAATGAGGACGCCCCAGTCTAAAGCACTTCAGTCAAGAGATTAGTCTTGACTTGCACTGGGGGCAACTCCAGGTCCAGGACCTCCACTGCTCTACTCCCCACCATAGCATAAGATGCTCCCTCCTCCATAGCCACACTAGGCAGAGACAGCATACCAAAATCTGGAGATGTGTCCAGTTCACCGGCCTCTCAAAAGCTTCTCATACCAGTTCAATTGTTCACAAGGGGCATCCAACTGATGTTCCAAAGGGTCTAGAGACCCCTTTAATTTTTCTAACATGCCCGAAACCTCTTCAAAATAAACAAGCAAATACGTAGAACCTCTGGGCTCTGTTTGCTCCGGAGTAGACGTCAACCAACATCGATCTGACCCACAGTCATCAGGTATCAGAAAGGGGCTGTGGCCACAAGTGGCTCTTGCAGCACCAGGAGCATCGACTTCGGGGCTGGCACTGGGGAATGTCGCATTGGCACGACCAGCGCAAACTCTGATCCAGAATTGGATCCATGAGATCTCACTGGCACTAAGGTCAGACCTGTTGGCGTGGAGTCCGGTTGGGCCTGGTGAGACCCCGCAGGGCCCAAAGGCGTACCAGAGAGGTCGGCCTGCTCAAATACGCAGTGCATGGCCTATAAAACTTTTTTATCTAAGCGGGGGTTGCCAAGACTGTTCAGAAATAGTTGAGGCACTGGGTAGGACCTAGAAACGATTCCACAGAACCGTGCCTGGAGCATCGAGGCTCCTCAGCAGTTTTGTCAATGGAAACCAGATTAGGCATATTTTTCTTATGCCTCTTCCCTTAGTGTCCACAGGACCTCGAGAGCAAAGAAGAGGACTTGGGGCTCCTGAAGCGGTCCCGCAACGTGCTCTTCCTCGATTGGAACTGGGACCTTCGAGGAGTCATGCTGGACTGTGTCGACTGCCAGGACACATGGAACTTCAATGACCGTTCCCGCAAGGGCTTCACCGCTATGGGCCATCAGTCAGAGCACGACATCGGAGTTGTGGTCGTGCTCGAGACACCACAAGCAAACAAGATGGGGGTTGGTTACCAATATGGTGCAATGGTAGGTATCACACAGCTTGAAACTTACCAGTCTAGAGGTCATCCCTCAAAACACAAGAAAAAAAATCTCTTGGCAAAATGATGAAAAAAGTCTGTTAAAAAGAGAGAGAGGGGTAGCTCTTCGCCGGATCAACGCTAACTGGCATGGAAAGAAAAGAACTGACGCCGCGCACCTGGGTGGCCCCTTTATAGGGGGCGACTATGTCACAACGAGCCAATGATGCCACGCGGAGCCAGACGGAGTCACTCCACGGTACGCAGGGGTACTGCTCACGCCAAAGAATCCAGATTCAGTATGATGCCTGGGAAATTCAAAGGTAAGAAATTGAAGCAAGAAGTCTCTATCAGATATAGTTTTCTGTTTCCATGTGCAATAGTATAATTTTTACCAACTATTACTGTCTCTTCTTAAAGGGGGAGATTATTTACCCAATACTCTGCTTTTCACAATAGAATGCATGGCGCAGGAGACATGTTGGAAAGCCGAGCTCAGTGAGCAGTGTTCCCTTGCTCTGCCACACCTAGATAATCCTACACTTCCTTTGATGGGGGAAAAAGGCTGGATAGGAAGGTCTTTGGGGCTATGCCTACACTCAAATAGGACACCTTGTTCTGGATGGGAAATTTCTGGCCTTGGAGCAAATTAGCTCGGGCAAACTATATTACCAAATGAAATATTAGTTTACCACCGACTAAGACACATTTTGCAATCCTCCGTTTGCAAATTTCCTGGAGAACCTCAAAAATTCATGTCTCCAATTAGCATGAGCCAGAGAACTAGAAACTGTAGATGGGTATCCAGACTCTATACACTTTTTAGGTCTCCTGGCGTTTAACAGCGCGTCAGCGCTGTGTCCGCCAGGAGATCTTTTGTCAGTGACTATGCTTCCCAGGAGACAGGGCTGGCCGCGCGCATTGCCTCTTCAAGGAGGCTATTTGAGCGGGGCACGCGCTCGCGAACGCGCTCAGCTGCTGTCTCCCGGGAAGCTCTTTCACCAAACACGCATGCGCATACACAGACGCATACACAGACACACACACACACACACAAGCGCCCATGCACGCACGCACCCACACATACAGAGAACCTACCCCCGCTGTCGCATACACACACGCGTGCACACACACACCCACAAGTGCACCGAGCGCCCCCCCGCCCCCACTTACCGCCACTCCGGACTTCAGCCGCCACCGCTCCTCTCCTGGGCAGGCACTCCGTGGGCGCGGCTTCCAGCAGGAAACGGAAGTCCCGCCCCACGGTAGTTTTCCTCACGCGCACACGACCAGCTGGGGAGTACAGGAGCAGGTTCGCTGAGATGAAGTGCTGGCTGGGCGGCCAATATCCAGGGGCGTAACAAACGCCCCCGCGTTGCGGGGGCGTTTGTTACGCCCCGCCGGCCCCCTGACTTAACACATGTGCCGCACTGCCTCACAGACTAGTAGGCTCTGACAAATGGTGCGCAGCGCGGGCCCCGGCCGGGGCCCCAGCGAGCATTTGAAATGGTGCGGCACGGGGGTCCCGCCCGGGGCCCCTGTGAGTCTTTGAAGTGGCCGGTCGGGGCCCCTGTGAGTCTTTGAAGTGGCCAGCCGGGGCCCCTGGGAGTCTTCGAAATAGTGCGGGGCCCCGGCTGGGGCCCCTGCGTGAGTCTTCGTAATGGTGCGGGCAGGGGGCCCCCGGCTGGGGCCCCTGCAAGTCTTCGAAATGGTGCGGGGGCCCCCGGCCGGGGCCCCGAGAGTCAAGTCAGTTGAATTGTGAAATTCGAAATGGTGGTGGTGGGAGGCCCCGGCCGGGGCCCGTCAGCCGTGAGCCTGAGGCACCTATGTTGTTGTCAGAGTCAGACTCTGGGCCCCGGACGACGGGGCCCTGCGGCTCGAGGACTGTGTTGGTGCGGTCAAATTGCGGGGCGGGCCCCGGCCGGGCCTGTGATGGTGACAGTAATTTAAACTGACGCCAGTCTCACTCTGGCGGCTGGCCTCTTGATGCATCATGCATGCAGGCAGGAATGGGTCAGGACAGGTACGGCCCGGCCGGGCCCCTGAAATTATACAAAATAGTAGGCGGGCCTCGTCATGGATGGGGCAGGGGCCCGGGTGTGACGTGCATTATCCCAATCCCATATGAGTATTAGGTAGCCCCGTGGATGTTTAGTTATGCGTTATAAAAAAGTTATATAAACATAACATATCAACACCTGCACACTGTTAAAGGAGCAGCCGATAACTCCCCCACCCGCTAAACTTTTCCTCATACAATTCCCTGCCCCTCCAAAAGACAAGAGTAGGGAAAAATAGCGTTTTATTTGGTGTATCTATCTGCCTACAGTGCTTATACCATGCTGGTTCTTCCTGACGTGTACAATTTTTACATACAAAGGCATGGATACAAAGGGTTAAATTCATGCATGGAGATCATATATTAAGTATAGACTACTGAGCCTAGTGGCTTTCTTAATAGTGCACACTGTGACTGACTGACACTGACTGCGGGGCACCCGACTGGTGACAACTGTCTCTCGTCGTCGCGATTCTCTGGAGAACTGTGCTCTGCAGCGTGCCCCAGCCGGCGCTCTGATGCAATTATAAATTGTGCCGGGGCCGCCCTGGCCTGAGCAGTTATTATTGTCCGTCGATGAAAATGGCGGCAGACAGGGTGGATGCGCGCGGGCGCGCACACACTTGTTTACTCCCCAAGAGTCCTGTGTCCGGACTTTCACTTTCCGCCGCGTATGCGCGTGCCCTCATTACATTTGTCTGCACAGGGGTACAACACATGCGCAATCGCTGGCGGCGCAATGAGCTCACACGCAAATGTGTGGTATCAGGGGCCCGCATAGCCATAGTCAAGAGAAGACAGAGCCAGGCCCACCCACACTTAGGACTGTCCGTCCAAAGTCCGTCACCGCCCGGCGGGGCCTTTTTCCATAATTTAAATTGCCCGGCCCCTTCCTGGCTAGCCTTGCACTGCCCCCCCCCCCCTCCCCCAGCCCCTGCCTGCCTTCAAGTTCTGCCCGGTGGCGGTGCCCGCCTTCTGCCCATCACCAGCGCTCGCCTCGCCCCGCCCTAGAGTCTGAGCTGCAGCCTCCTCAGGCCAAGTCCAGCAGCAGGCCCCCAGCCCAGGCCCTCAGGTGAGTGAGTCTCCTCTGCTTCAGTTCACACACGGTCTGAGTAAAGTTGACTCCGAATACGCAGCACTGCAGCAGCCAGGGGGTGGTTCGGTTCGGGCCGGGGTGGGGAGGAGGCGAGGAGGCCCGTGACCGTCGTCGGACTGTTAAGGTAAGAGGGCAAGGGGTCACTAGTCTCCGCTTGCAGAAAAGCCCTGCGCAGTTGATTTTGGTTCCTTTTAATTTACAGCACGCCACATCTTGGATCAGTAAATAGATAACCTAGCTGCCAAGGTTTCAAATTGCGATGTGTGACATTTTCATATTTTCAGTATAATTACGAGTGACATTTGAATGACTATGAGTGACATTTTCTTGTGAGCGAAATCATGCAATTAATAAGAAATTACACCCAACGAGAAACTAAGCACCAGACATAAAAGAAAGATCGTAGTCTAAGAAGGGGAGAGCAGAGTTATAGGAATAATGAGAGTGCTGTCATCCTTCTGATTTACCAGAACCCCGACTCGAGATCACTGCAGAACATCCATTTTGTGGAGTGGGAAGTAAAGACTGTGGGTGTGGTGGGAAAGCTTGGATCCTTGTAAATCACAAGTTGTAACCCCCGATAGCATTGGGTGTAGGGAATGAGAAAAAGAGGGCTGGCTGGCAAACTACGGAGGTTTTGTGGCCATTTCCAGTGACAAGATCGATCTGTGTTAGATCTTTCACAATTCGATATTTTGCACTTTTTTTGTTAAAAGGTAATGTTAGGTTGCAATTCGTAAACTACTGATATTTCCATTTTTAAATGGTGTCTCCCACTAGTAGAACTACAATGCAAAATAAATAGGTGGACATGAGTTTACCTTGAAGTGAAAGGGCAGCAATGCGCTCAGTGTGAGCTCCCGATCGTCCATGATGCAACTTAAAGGCTGCAGACGGCACGTACCCAGCACTGAATTTGGCCAAGACAACCTGACAGACAGCTGAAGCACACACTTAAAAGTCCCAGCCTGACCCCCTGACAAAAGCCTCAGTGGCCGGCGCAGAATTACACCGACTGCCAGGCACTTATTATCTCGTGTTAGCCTACGCACTTAAAAAAATAGATTTTTTTGCAGATTATCATTTAAAAACTCTGGCACACACTGTCTAAATGACACTTGCATGTGAGCCTTGGCAATTTGGTTTTACAGGCCAGCCACCTACATCCTTAAGGTCCTGACCATTCACTCCCTCTGCAAAAGTGCGTCGGACACCCCAGCCCGAGCTTAGACTCCCTCACTTAAGCGCCTCAGCAGCAGGAACAGCTAAGCTGCACTGTGTTTGCTCCAGTGGCCGCTGGGGCTCGTTGGGTTGAGCGCGGCGGTCAAGGGCTCATTATTATGATTTGCAGCATTCTTAGCCAAGCAGGCTTCCCACAAAAGTGACGTCCTGCAGCATGTGCCGATTGGACACTGCCTCCTGACTTCAGAAAGAATGCTGTGCCACCGCTCCGGATATCTTCTTCAATGTGGCAACCAGTGAATTAGCAGCAACTACCCAGCCTCCAAGGCTGTCTGGAGCAGCGCGCTGCCATCCTTATATTCTAGTGAGCATTACCAGCACTACTGAAGCTTGACAGCAAGGCAGGCGCTGTGCCTCTTATGCGTGACTTAGCATTTAAATGTTGGAGGTTTCAAAGCAAAATATGCTAGATTTCTGGGTGGTAGGGCAAAGTGGTACATGGTGGGCCACGCCGGGGGGGGGGGGGGGCAATGGTGGGCCATGCCATGGGGGGGCCCCCTCCATGTGCTTTGCAGGGGGGCCCCCTCAGGTTTCGTTACGCCACTGCCAATATCTGCTGGTGGTAGGTCATATGTTGGGAATGGATCAGAACCAGTGTTCTTCACCTCCACGTTAGGTAATGTAATCCATGCAGCCTTTCTCGAACTGCGCTAAAACAGAAGTCAGATAATGTGCCCATCCATTTTCCGTATTATCATCGTTTTACTCCGTGAAGAGGCCGTCATTCCTAGTCCGGCACAATTGCTGATTCAGTGCAACAAGTCATGTGTACCCAGATCAAGAAACCAACTCTGCGTGCCTGCAGGCTTTGCCGCCATGATTCTCACTGGTAAACCTGGCGCAAATTACGTGGGCAGACGGTGTAAAAACCGAGTTTGCTCGAGTTGGAATGTGGGGAAAACAAGTGCAACTAATGTGCTATATACATTCAAAAGTTGGAACGGTCTGCTCTCCAGCGTATTGCAAATGTGCACACTTGTGCCGACTAGGAATGAAAGGGCTATGATTGATTTAAAGTACCCTCTAGCATGTTTTGCTTTTCACCAGGGCTGCACTGCATGACACCGCTCTGTTGTTAATAAATGTGGTACGTTTCATAATTTTATGCACTGCAAAGAAAACGCAGCTTGTGTTTCCGCTCACCCAGACTCATTCAAACCATGCCAGCACAAATTACCCAGGAAAATCTACCACACAGGAGAGGCAGCGCCCAAAAACGGGGGAGGACTTAGGGCTCGGACGGAGACACATAGAATATGTCCCATTGCAGGGGGGACAGGAAACACACGGTTTCGTTTATTTTGGAAGGTTTGATTTACCTGGGCAGTGGCAAGGACAGGGTGAGGCACGCAAGCTGACAGGGACATATAAAACATAACGTCATACAGCTGTGACCATAGAGACAACAAGGGTGTAGTGGAGAGAACGGGAGGCAGGAAAGGCTAGAGGAAGATGGGCAGACATACAAAGAGACACAAAGAGAGAAGAGAGGCAGCTAGACAACGGGGGGGATGGACAGAGAAGGGAGAATGCTGAGCGAGGCTAAAATAGACAGAGACAGTAAGCGAGGCAATGCTTATGGAGACAGCCTGAAAAAATTTATGACAGTATACTGAGAGACGGGGCCGACACTACTGTATGTGTGACACCGACACTACTGTATGTGTGACTGGTGCAGAGAGAGACGCAAGGGGTGAACACAATTGAAAGAAAAGTGGTATTCAAGATAGGCAGGTAGCATGAACAGCAGCGATGGAGCAGAGCACGGCGAGGGCTGCTGTTCCGTTCTCCAAGGTACATGCATTTAACTATGAGTTTCTCACAGTACACAAGCTGCAGGCAGCAACGCTGGGAAACAGAGAAGCAATAATGCTCACTGTTTCCGAACTGTGGGCAATGCAGCTTATCCACAATCTTTGAGAAATTCCGAGTTAAAGGTACACATGACAGTGAAAGGGCTTAAATTAGGCGCCCAGCTGCGTCCGTCCCTAGCGCACACCTTCAAGACTCGGCCCCAGATGAGATGACATTTAACAGCGCCCATGCATGTATTTTTCACGTTTTCTGCCGCTGGCAGAGTACACATTTTGCATGAGCTGCATAAAACAATTCCCAAGGGAACTGTTTAGAAGGGATTACGTTGAAAACATTTGGAACATCTGTAGAGGAACTCTCTTGGTGTAAGCAGCTGCTCAGATGTTCCGCTTCCTGTTTTCTTTAATACCATTACTCCTCGGCACTCTGTGTAATTTGTGCAAAAAGGAAATAAGACGTCTCGTGAGAAATAACAAAGTCTGGGTCACTTGTCAGCCAGTTTCATAGAGAAGGCGTGAGTGACTGAGAGCCAGCTGCCCGCCGCCCACCACTTCAAAGCGTGTCTCTGCAGGTGGGGGTGCTTGCTACAGCCCTGGCGTTACTGTTAACTTTATTGTGAAGCTATGAGTCGGAGTTTTTCATTCACACCTGTTGATCCAGTGAATAGGCAAAGTCACATTTGCTGAAGTAGATTGTAAAGTTCTTTCAGGAACATCCTCTTGCATTACGACATTGCAGGCAGCAGGCCATGCAGGAGATGGTAGGGAAGTCACGTGACACAAATCATCTTTATACAACAATTCAGAGTTTGATAACAAATTAATGTAACACATTGTAATATACAATGCCAATAGCTCAAACTTTAATACTGGGAGACCTATTGCATTGTAAATGCTTGTTAATTCTGCTGTTGCCATCACACCACTCCTGGCTCGTGCCACATGGGAGCTGGACTTGGCATTACATTAGGCAACAAATGCTGAGGCTTCTATAATTCAAGTTCTTTACACGGATGTATCAGACCCCAGCCATCCTACAGAAGCCTGACCCCCCCCCCCCTCTCCCCCCACACCCAAATACTGACCGTGCTGCAGATGCTAGTGTACCCCTGTTGACTTTTACCATTTGGTATGACACTGTCCATGAGTCAACTACTTCTGCAATAAGGGGCTCAACACCATCTTTAATATCATACTAGTTACCATTAGGAATGAACCCAGAGTCTAACTACTGGAAATGTTGCCAAAATTCTCATGCAATACGAGTACTGGACTGCCTGAGTGCTGATGCTGGCCAACCTGCGGATTGTAGTGACCTAGCTGAAAGATCCGCTGCCCAAACTCCAAGACTGGCTTAGGGACACTGCTAGGCATATGGGGCCTCACTACATACCTACCTCTACAGGCTAAAACTATCAGATGAGGCCAATGGGCCACACATAACAGAAAATGTATAACTCTGAACACCCAGACCACTTCTTGGTGAGGTCTCAAATGACGATGTGGCGAAATACAAGTAGTGGTTGATCTTTATTCTGGAAAGTCGGGTCAATGATTGTTATGTTGTTACTGAAATGGCAAATGTCTTAATTTTTATTATGGTTTATCCAAGAATGGCCCATTTTAATAACTTGATATAACAACTGGTATGAGTATTATACTTAAATACTCAGATTACAGATTGCAAGATGAAGTGACATACCTTATTGAGAACCTCCTTTAAGTCCTCTTGAGTTTTTACAATTTTCTTCCAATGCTCTATTTGCTCATCTTTCACATGCTTCTCCTGTAACCTATGAAAATATTTAAAAACAGACCATACTGGGGATTATTACCAAGGCAACATTGGCTTTGTTCTACATAAGATATTTTGATAAACAGCGTTCAGTCAGTAACACAGAGGAGTTTATTATTAACATAACTTTATATTTGCGAAAAAAGCAACTCACCAAGAACCAAAAAAAAAAAAAATTTGTAAGGAAGAAATAAACCTTTGATATGATATTGAAATGAGCTAATCATTTATAACAAACTGTTTAAATAAGGCGAAATTTGCTATTGGATCTGGCTAATGAAAACTGTTTCCGCTTGTGCAATGATTAAGGAAACCTTCACTACAGACGAAACTCCACCATTCTGTGTAACATGTTGAGCAATATCGTCTGCAAAGCTGTATATCATGACTCAAAACCAGAACAAGCATTTGCAATACAATAGGTCTCGCATTTAGGAGAGTTTGAGCTAATGGCACTGTAAATGCTAATAGCTCAAACTTTCACAAATGCGAGACCTGTTGCATTGTAGTATCATTATTATCCATGTTTTCAGTGCCAAAATAATAATAATAATAATGATAAAAATAATACTCGTAATTAATCTCAGCACACACGATTCCCCAGAGTCAACGTGCTGTTTCCCTATCATAGAAATGATCGCATACACTTTACAGTGAGTTAACCAGAATGACAGCTCCCAGAGATAGCTCAGTGGGCCTTGTCGATGGTTTTTACTGCAGAGATATGTGTGCGCAACCTGCAGACCACAGCATCAACTCTCCTCTGGCTCGGGGTTTTATCCTTCCAGGGTTGATAACATGAATCCTATGGGGATGGCAGCAAACGCTACGTACTGAAGAGGCTGATATCCGCCGAGTGACCCCAAACACAAACAATGTGGGAGGCCCCCATCTTACTGGCTCTTCTTGCAACCTATATTTTCCTAACGACTTCAGAGTAATTATCTAGGGCGACGAAGATTCTTTTTTTGATGGGGTTGGGGGCGCGAAATGTAAAACATTTACATAGTAAACTCCAGGTAACTACTGGAAATCAAAGGTAACTGTGTGTGAATGCACTTGCTGCAAAGATCTGTGTGTGAACTACAATTCACGGCTACATCTCTGTGGGTGGGGCAGACACAGCTTTCATTGTTAGGATATCGATAAAAGGAGCTTCAATTCACCTGTTATTTACAGTGCTTCGAAGCCGCGAGGCTAGCAGCAGGCGCTATGTTACCCGTTCACGATTACTTCGCTGCTTGCTTCTGGGGCCTGATGCCTCATCTTGGGGTTTCCATGAGGATTCACTGGCTGACGTTTCTTGTTTTGTTTATTTGTAGCAGAGGGGCAATGAGGCAGCAATAGTGTCATAGGCAACACTACTGCCGAGGAAATCGGGCTACTCTGCCCCCAAGTCAAATAAGAGTCACAATAAGGGAGAGCCACTCACCCCATGGGCCTCGGCGCCACTGCACCTGCTACAGCAACGAGGGTTGTCCAGGCCCTGCTGAGGAGTTCATTGCAGAGGGACGTTTGCCCGTGCCAGGCAGCCTCCTAAAACGCTTGTCACCCTGTCACTGCTTCATTTTAAGGTGAAAATGTAGATTCGTGATCAAAGAAATAAATTACATTAATACAGTATTAGCTGCATTATGCTCTGTTGTTGCAAATAACAGCTGAACAGGTTTACCCTTCTCAATGGTACGCATTCCGTCGACTTCAAAATGTGAAAGGCCGGGTCTTCCGCAGAGAGAAACCAAACCTGCGACGTCCATTTGGACGCACAGCACGTGCACACAAGCATACACTGTAACCTAATGAATCTCATATTCAGAAGGTTCATTTAGGGAGCGAAACAAACACACGTCTCTCCGTGAAGGAGAAGTAAAACCGGGCATCCTGCACATACATACACACGCGCGCGCGAAGCTTCGATTGGTGCAGCAGGTGCAGTAGCACCGGGGCCCAGAGGCTTAAGAGGCCTACCGGGGTTCGAGACCGACTATTATGATAGTTAGGTGGGCCATTTAATTTTGGTTCCAGCATTTAAGGACTACTTGTTACAGTAGTTTGTGTTAAGCAGTGAATTTTATTAAGGGTTCAGGCTTCAGTCTTCTCTTTCTCTGGTCTCATGCGTATCATTTTGTTTACTCCTGACTGCTATTGATATTAAAAGTGGAGAACTGTTTTGCGATACTTTATTATGGTGGTATATCTTTACATGTGAGCTTAATGTGATAGGTAAATGTTGTCATAGTGTGTGAAAGAGAAAGCGCTGCAATTTCAGGGAAATCTAAAGATAGAACGCTTAAGGAATCTAACTGAAGTCTTATGAATTAGAGTGTATATTATTTTACCATGATATAGATCTAAATTGCGCCCTTGGTGCAACCAGTGGAATAGTCATCTGTCCATCACAGATAAGCTATTGTGCTGTGTTCGGAAAATACACAGCGGCTCATGTCTTAGGAAATAATTTGACAAAATTTGAAGTTTAGACGACTGTACTGACTATAGAACTGATAATTTACGTTGCCATAACATAGGGTGTGTATACATGAAGAGGAATTGAGGTATCTTTTATTAAAACTTGATATCTATGACCAAATAAACACAATGATGGCTGTTAATCAGATACAAAAATGATACAGGTTGTTTTTCTGTATTCATGAATGTTAAGATAATATTTAAGAAAATAAATCACAATGAATTTAATCTATGAGAACGGTAGGATTATTCAGATTTCTTCTGACTTTGCAACACCTCCCTACGAGAAGTATTGTACACAGTTACTATTACTGAACTAGTTAGGCACCAGTCTAGCATGTGGTAGGTCAGCACAGGTCTACTATTATCTTTCCATTATTGTGTGACTTTTAACATATATGCAAGTCCTGGGGATTGGGTCCACAGAGCCTGCGCCTCCCCCGCCCCCCCCCCCCTTTAACTGACACGTACGGCCCTAGGCTATGGGGTACCCAGAGGCTAAGGAGGTCCAGGTAGGGGGTCTCATGAGCCACATCCCCTTTCATTAAAAGAATAAAATGCCTTGGGACCACAAGGCTTATAGAGGCTCGGGAAGGGGGACATGTATATATATATCCTGCTCCCTAAGGAAAAAAGAACACACACGAAGAATGCAGAAATACTGTTTCTTTAATGTAATGGGCCTCCCTCGACCCAGCAGCCAGGAGAGACTCGGTTCGGCTGTGATAACCGCCTATGTCAATCTGATGAGTGCCATTATTCACATTCAATATATAGTGTGACAAATTAATGGATACAGAAAAAATACAAAGCTAAACAAGAGGGAGGGCGAGGGTTTTTAGGGCGCGTCCTGTCCCCAAATGTAATGTAAAGAATCAATGTGGACTGGTCCACTATGTTCAGTTTACTTGGTCACTTGTGGCTGTTGGCCTGGTGGCAGGACTCAATTAGTCTTGTTAATAAACCCCTCACACACCAACCTGGTTGGTGTCATGCTTCATCATCGGGGTCCAACCAGGCAGCCGAATACCGCCTGGTTGTGCTTCCACGCCCGACTACAGCGGAGCAGGTGTCGTACAACAGTGTGATGTGGATGAAGGTGAATGATAAAATATACCTCTGGGGGATCCTTACCTACTAAGATTTTTGCTACGAGTTGACTGTGTGTTGACCGCCAACACACAGTCAACTCATAGCAAAAATCTTGGCTATCAGTAGTTGCTTCAAATATTTTAACTAAAATACCCTGGGCCGCCAAGAATAAATTAGTAGGTAAGGATCCCCAGAGGTATATTTTATCATTCACCTTCATACACATCACACTGTTACATGACACCTGCTCCGCTGTAGTCAGGCGTGGAAGCACAACCAGGCGGCATTCGGCTGCCTGGTTGGACCCCGATGATGAAGCATGATACCAACCAGGTTGGTGTGTGAGGGGTTTATTAACAAGACTAATTGAGTCCTGCCACCAGGCCAACAGCCACAAGTGACCAAGTAAACTGAACATAGTGGGCCAGTCCACATTGATTCTTTACAGAAAAAATACTTCATGTTGATGTCAAAATTATATAAAATGCCTAATACATGAAAGTACATTGCAATGAATACAATGAACACTCTGAATTCTGTGGTATCACTATATGGCAACTAAAGCTTACAGCGTGGTGATCTACCAATATATATATATACCAATACTCATTTTGCTGCCAGTATTAGTGTGCTCCCATAATATCTATATACTATTGCACATTGACATGAACAAATATACTTCATGTGTGGTCGTTAGTGATGTCATCAGTGATGTCATTTGAGATGTCATCAGTGATGTCATGAGTGATGTCACTGACCATGTCATGAGTGATGTAATACGTGACGTCATCAAGCAGTGCATTTCGGGTGCGCGAGTTATAGTTAGCTGAACTAACTAGAACGGGGGAATTTCAAAGGTTTTGTATGAGTGAAATGCCCAGCTAACTATAACATCTGTGAAACCTATGTTTTTTTTTAATGAACTTGCAAGGTTTTTTAAATGCTAATTCCTAACTATAACGTGTGTGAAACCTATGTTTTTTCCAGTGAATTTGCAAGGTTTTTAAAATGCTAATTCCCAACTATAACATGTGTGAAACCTATGGTTTTTTCTGTGAATTTCAAAGGTTTTGTAAATAAAAATGTTTAAATGTATTATATTTCTTTCTTTTTATACTAATTTTTTACATTTTAATATTTATATTTATATTTATTTTTAAAATTATATTTCATATTCTTATTGTAAAATAATAAAACTAAATTGCAAATTATTTGATTTTTTTCTTCCAATATATTAAAATATAATTCTATATAATTCCTTTGTCATTGTTTTTTTTTGGTAATCGTACCGTACACGTACGGTAACGGAATTACACCAAATCTGGCAGAGAGGCAGAGTTCAGTTCACAGGTTGTGCTTTTTGTTAAATGGTGTAAATCCGTTCAGTAGTTCCTGAGAAAACCCCTATAGACTATGCATGTAGTGTTCTATGCACCAGGAAACTTGTCTTTTATATCTTCAATTCCCCAATCTGTATCCTTACACTTCCAGTAAACACTATCACACTTCTGCTTCAGTATTGTAGTGACCATACAGCACTATGTGCTGATCTATACACTGTTCTAAAAGAATCCACTCACTACATTAAAACACTAATCAGCAGATGTACAATAAGTGGTACATCCCCAGAGATATGCCAGTTATTGTGTACTGTGATATCACCTCCTTCTGGCGCAGGGCTTTATAATGTGATGCACCTTCCAGATGTGTCACCTTGTAAATACTACACACCATGGCACATCTTTTGCACCACCAGTGCATCACAAAAGTGACGCAATGGCTGTGTTAAAAGAGGCACAAGGGGGTAGTAAATCCACCCATAGCACATAGAAATTCATCCAGGCAGTTTCACCAGCAGTGCAAATTGAAGCATAGGCTTGTAATATATTTATGTGCATATGTTACAGTCAGGTGCTTCAAAGGTACTACAGTATACTATAGGTAAACTGCTTATAGATTTATGCTGTAGCAGTTCCTTATAGTTCTGCACTTTCACATTCACCACACACTATTAATGTATTCATTAATTCATTTATGAACTACACATTCATTCTGAGAAACTTTTATACACTAACATAGAAATATAGTTCTTTCTTTGACCAGTGAAGGTAGTTCTAAAAAGAACTGTTTTTTTGTGTTATTTCAACAATTTTTTTTTAAAACCAAAAAAATGGAACTGGAACTCAAAAAGTGTCCAACAGGAACAAAAGAATGAAAAAAAACTAATGTAGAGGACAGCGATGCTCCTGCTTCCTGCGTTTTATCAGGTCGATAGACTGTTCCCCATAACACGAAAGTTTATCGCAATAAATGCATAGAATTTTAACTTCACCAAAATCAGCATCAATTTGTGGGTGTGGACTGCTTGCTGAAAATGCTGCTGCAGCAATTGATGTGCTTGGTGCAGTAGCAGGAGGGTTGTCCTGCAACCTCCGTGTTGCAGCTCGAGCAAAGTTGTTGGGGTGCAAGTTCTTCACGTGTCGCACCATATTTGCTGTGTCAAAAGAGTATTTTTTAGATGGATCACCCCTTGAAAGAATTGTTTGGCAAATTTTACAGGTTACCTTTGGAGCATTAACCTTTTTTGCCCTTCAGGAAAAGTAAAAAACTTCCAAATTAGAGCTTCTTTCTTCTTCTTTGGAGGTTCTTTAGGAATGAAATCTCCCTCTGAAGAATAGCTGGAAGATGAGCCCATTGCTGTTATTATGGTGATCTTCCTTCTATTTGACAGGATTCTCAGAAGAGATGCTTCTTCTTAGAAAGTCAAAGTAGAATGATTAAAATGGGATGGAACTTTCAACAGTTGAAATAGGAAGTGCTATGAACCAATCAAATCTCTTCTTTTAAAGTCACATGGCTTTGCGTACGCTTACAGTGGGCTTACGGTACCTCTTACGATGCGAATACGCATGACGTTCCACCGCGATTTGTGTAATTGCTTTTAAAAGAAATATACGATTGTTAAAAGTTTAAAAAACTATTTTCATAATTATCCCAGATCATTTCTACCCCTAGTATGTACATTAAATACATAACATATGTAGTTAAACAATTAAAAACATTGGCACCTTTCGCGTACAGGGCGCCGTACAGGACGTCACACGGAAGCTTTGATGCGACGCGTAACATCAAAGCGTATTCGTAGTGTTTGCGTGGGTACGCGCTGAGTATGATTAGCAGTACAAAGTATGGTGCGATCACCTCTCAGTGTCACATCAGAGCACAGGGCGCTCTACAAGAATGATTACAAGTGGTCACTCATTGGAGATCCGATTCTGGGCCTGCCTCTGCACACATGATAACCCCGCCCCCGTCTCTCTCTGTTGTTAATTGTTGGTGCACACACTCACACTTACACATGCGCGGTGCACGCCCGCCCACACTCCCGAGATGTCACCACCTAGCCTTCTTGCTATTACTATGACTGGAAGCCAATACATTAGCCAATGGGAGGTCCCCTAGGGCCGTCATTCTTGTAGAGCGCGAAAACGCTACCAATGACGGCCCTGGGCTTGGTTTGGTCAGCCCCCACGGTTCCCATATAATGCGGGCACTGACGTGAGCACGCTCTCTTTTGCCTGCCTTTGCTGCGGTGACGGACAGACTGTCGTCGTCGATTATTCTACAAACTGTTTGCTCGAGCAGAGGAGGACTTGTGACACTCGATGTGGTGTCACTGCTGCTGCCGCCCAGCCAGGCCACCATAGGCACGGTGGCGGCGGCGCCCGCGCCCAGCCCACCCTAGGCCCAGCCAAAGCCCCAGCCTTTGAAGAAAAGACAAGAGACGACAGAAGCAAAGGTAAGAGAAGCCGTCACAACATCAGTCCCCGCTGTAAATTGTACCTGCATGATGGTGTTTTTTTTTACTGCGTCACGTGGCCCTCTCAGCTCTGTTTTGCTTTCTTTTTGTGCGCCACATGCTTTGTGCTTCATCGTATTTGCTCCCTCCTAATCCTCCCGTGACTTTTAATATTTATTGCTGCCTCACGTGGCCTTCCCAGGCCTCTATTCTTATTGATCGTATATTGCTGATCGGAATATTTGCAACTGCGTCACGGGGCCCCCCTAGGCCTTTTTTAAATAAATTGTGCGTGCATGAATTTCTGTGTCGTATTTTTGAACTGTGTCACGTGATTTAGCCTGTATTTTTATAAATTGTGCGTTCATAATAGTATTTTTTTACTGCGTCACATGCCCCTCCCAGCTCTGTTTTACTTTATTTTTGTGCGCCACATGCTTTGTGCTTCTTCGTATTTGCTCCCTCCTAATCCTCCTGTGACTTAATATTTATTACTGCCTCACGTGGCCTTCCCAGGCCTCTATTCTAATTGGTCGTATATGGTTGAACGTAAAGCTTGTTTCCGAAACAACTACAAGTTATCTGTCAAATGAGAGAATATGTAGCATGCAGCAGGCGCGCAATACCCATTAGGCAAACGGGGCTTCAGCCCCCCACCCATCGTCTGTGTCTCTTCCACGTTTTAATGTCCTTTTATCTCTCTCTTTCTTACTGTCTCACATCGTTTGTTTACAGTTATGGACGCTGCTGTCTCCACTGTGCCGTATAAAACCTTACCCGAGTTTAAGTGGTGAACTCTCTTGGCTACAGTGAAGCCTGCTTCAACCCCTTTTAATCATGTCTATGGCACTATGTGAGCAAACAAACTTGATTCTGAAGCAACAACAAATTATCTGTGAAAGGAGAGAGTCGATAGTGTGCAGCAGCTTGACTGTGTAGAAATGTATAATTACCACAGAGCAGTGACAACAGATAGGTTACAACAGTCTGAGGAACAGATCTACAAGCTTATTGTGCTACTTTAGTGTCACTTTTAACATGGGAAAAGTGGCGCAAGGAGCTTGTAAATCTGCGTCTAACTTTTCAAGAAAAACTCTCAACTCCAGACTCTGCGACATCTTCTTATCACCATCTCTGGCGAATAAACTAATCAGGATGGAAATTTCCACTCGCACCGAGAGCGACCACAATCCCCTAACGGTAACAATGCAACTGCAAGCGCCTGTGGGGCACTCAACGCAGGCCGAACTACACACTTTAGTCAGAAGAATTAAATGGGACGCTTCGTGCTCCGTCAAGGTGGGCACTTGGCTTGGGGGAGAAAGTCCAAACTCCACGCACAATGCCCCCATAGACTTTCATCACCGCTGGGATAACGCCATTGCTAAATTACGAGTCCTCCTAACAGGCCCGAAGCTCAATACAGATCCCATGGTCCACGTCTGAGACTGACCATTGATCCAGAACTAGCCGGCCAAAGAAGAGCTCTAAGGAGGGCCGTGCGCCTGCACAAATTGAAAGGTACAGCGCTCTCTGCCAACAATATGGCTTTTCTACGCAAAGCCTTCAAAAAATCATCATGGGAGGCCAAGAGACAAATAGAACAGGATGAGTGGCTAAAAATATTTGCCTTGCTAAAGGAAAAAAATCTGTCCCAATTCTGGAACCATATGAATAAGCTCCGCTCCTCCAATGAGAGCAGAGGGAACGCGGTTCGTGAAGATGATTGGGCCCAGCATGTGACTCATCTATACTGCTGTGACACCCCGGGTCCTGTGGCGATCGAATTAAGTGATCGTGCCGATACCATACAGACAGAAACTCAAGAGCGGATTACCTCAGCCGAGGTCTCCAAGTACTTGAAAGACATGAAAAACGACGGGGCTCCCGGGCCCAATGGCCTCCCAGCAGTGGTATTTAAGTGTGCTCTGGAAGAGTGGGCCAAGCTTTTGGTCCCCCATATAACAATGTGTTTACGACCTGTCGGTTACCAGACTCGTGGCTGGGCTCGATCCTATGCCCAATTTTTAAGAAAGGAGATCCCTTGCTGCCAGCTAATTATCGACTAATGGCCCTATTAGATCTTGAGGCTAAGGTATATGCCCGGTGTCTTCTTAGGTCACTAGAAAAATGGGTAGATGAAAATAACATTCTACCATATTTCCAAACAGGGTTCCGATCGTCGGCCTCCACAATAGATAACATCACGACTCTAGCTATTCTGAGCCAACAAGCACCACAAAAAAATCATCTCCCTCTTTACTGCTGCTTTATAGACTACAGCGCCGCCTTTGATAAAGTGTCGCGCAACACCTTATGGAGGAAATTGGATAACTGGGGGATTCCTCAAGGCCTGCTAGGAGCTCTTATCTCCTTGCATAAGAACACATGGGTGCGAGTTAAAACTGGCCCAAAGACAGTCTCTGTAAAAATTGTTACTGGAGACGGACTAAAGCAAGGCTGCGTTCTAGCCCCCCTTTTGTTCAATCTTTACACAGCCGATTTGGGAACATTCTTGGAGAAAAGCAATCTCCTCTCGCCAAAATTGGGCGCTGCAAAAGGGAACTTGCACATTTTACAATATGCTGACGATATTGTAATAATGGACCAGGCAAAATCGGGTCTCCAAAGAGCTTTAAGTAGGCTCCAAAAATATAACACTGACAATTCCTTAACAATTAACCAGGAAAAGACTAAGGTTTTGATATTCGGCGGCTGTAATAACAAGAGAAGCTTAAGATGGTCCATTGGGCCGGCAAAGATCAAGACAACGACAACATATAATTACCTGGGGGACTGGTTTAGCGAGTCCTCTAGACCAGCAGCCCACCTAGCTGCCTTGAAAAAGAGAGCAGGTGCCATAACATACTCCTTGACCCGACTCAATCAGTCCCTGAGTAGTCCAACTGCAGAACCCATCCTGAAGGTGATCAAAGCTACTCTTCTTCCCGCCTTAAACTACGGGCATCAGGCCTTCCCTGGCGCATGCTCTGCTAGTCTTGACCTTGCCCAAGTTTCTATTTACAAAAAAAATTTCCATCTTCCAAACTTCATTCTTAGGGCAAGACTACGACTGGAGCTGGGCCTTCAAAGACAATCTATTTATTGCAAGGCTGACACCCTGAAATATTTTAAAAGGACATTAAAAGCCGCAGACAACACTTTAAAAGCCCGGCTAAAAGAAACTTTTGCTAGTCCTGGAAATCCATGGAATCGACAAGTTACAAAGGCTATAAAATCGCTAGAGATCGACAACGCAATACTAACCTCAGACACTATTCCATACTCAGTCTGGAAAAAGGTTATCAATAAGCTGGTCAAACATATCTCCCATCGAATGGACTTCAAGGCTTTAAAAACATCAACAGTCTTGCTCCCCCTGAACAATTCATACCTCCCAGGGGCACCTCAATCTTACCTGCTGGAGAATTTAAACGCAGTGGCTCGGAAGAACATAATGTTCATGCGCCTCCTGGGTCTGCGTTCAACTGCCTTTAACCGATGGGCTCCAACAGGTGAGGAGGGAGCATGCAGACTGTGCAATTATCAGACTGAATCATGGCTGCACCTCCTGTGCTGCTGTCCTCACCTGGATGCCCCCAGAAGACTTTTTAAAAAACCTTTATATTTAAAATGGGGCGTCAGGTCGTGTTGGGAAGCATCGGCCCTGTGCTTTATTTCCTCAGACACTCAAGTGCTTGCAAGGATTGGAAAATTTGTGAGACTTTTGGACAACCTATTTTTACCCTCCTTGGTCCCCGTACTTCCAGCTCCCCCCCCAAAAAAACTTATCACAGACTTTTTCCGTCCCCTTATTTAGTACTCCTACACTAATCTATTTTAATTTATGTCCTGCACTGTTTTGTGATTATACTGGCATTTACAAGATTGTTTTTTTTTTTGTTTGTTTTTTTACAAGCACAGGATTTTAAATTTCGATTGTTTTTCTCAGCCCCTGTTTTTTAAACATGATAACTGTGCTAATGTTGATTTTATAGCTATGGTTTCAATTAACTGCGCTAATTCAATAAAACCTTCAAACCTTCAACTCTCAACTCCAGACTCTGCGAGTCAATGAGGTGCAACAGTCTAGGTACGCAATATTAAAACTCACATTAAAATTCACTTTTGACAGGAGTTTCGCAACTCAGTTTACGGTGATTAATCAAATGTCCTTTTCTTTGCTTCACCAAACATCCTTCAGAAGCAATCACGGCATATCGAGCAACAGCAATGGAATTGTCCGGAACGTATTGAATATACTTTGACGTATACAACCAGAGTTCAATTGAAGTTGTGAACTCTGATGGCCGCTATGATTATACAAGGTAAGCACAGCGGCCTAGATATACAATGCCTCCAATTAAATGCATTAGAAATAAATCGACGTATTTACAATCCCGTTGTACCACTTTTGAGTCAGTAACGCAGTAGGCACTTCCATATATACACCACTTGATCGCGGGACTATAACAGAAGTGAAATGTACCAGGCACACTGCACACGTAAAATCGTAGTGTTACCTTGACTTGTAATGTTTCACCTCATTTACTCACATTTACATAATTTTAAACTCTAATTTTCTTTTTTGCAGATTACCTATTGTACGTTTTTTGGAATCCACATCACAATTTGTTTATAATGTTTTTATTAAAGTTATTTTTGTACTTGTTTATTATATTGTGATCATTAAGTTACATTTACAATTATTGTTGTTTTAATAAAAGTTAATAAAAAAACTACATACTTCTTTTTTGGGAGGGAGGGGGGTGACGGTCCACAATAAAAATAATATTTAAAATTTGAAGTACTATAGTAAGATGTTCAAGAGTAGGGTTGCAAAGTACTGACTGTACAATAAGTTATATTTTCTCTGGATGGACTACAACATAGAAAAGAAATCAAAGTAAAACAAAACAAAGTGTACCACATTTACAAACCTCTTGCAACATTTTCCCGTGCAAACCTACCCCCCTACAAAATGAAGTGTGTGGGCCTCAAAAACACCCTTCAAAACACGGAAACAATCACCCCCCAAAGATTTCAATATTGTATGAGAGGGGCTGCGTGGCCCTCCGCCTAGTGCCCTGGAGTCCACGACACCCAGACCCGGTTGCTGCAGTGTCCATTGGGGAGAAACAGCCATTGCAACGCGGTCATAAGCACGCGTGATCGTCACCACGAAGCCATTAGCACGCATATGGCTTTACCACGCATGCTTTTACAACTAGTATACATTTACCACCCGTGATAAAGGCATAAGCATGATAATGGCTTTCTGGTGACAAACACGCGTTGTAATGGCTGTGGCTTACGTGCTTCAAATTAGTTTTTAGGAATGCATGCAACCAAGTCTGATAACATCGGAGGCCAAGGACAAACACCGTGGTGTCTGTGGCAGGAAATCTCATCGATCACAGAGAAGATAGGCGGAGGGTAAAATGAAAAGTAACAGGTATAATAAAAATAACGGAGGAAAACTACTAAAATGGCAGTGCACGGAGTATGTAATCAACGTTTGGCGCCTCAGCAATACGTTTCACATAAATATAGATAGAAAATGATTATTAATATATTACAAAAGTATAGCAGCGGATGACACACACGGTCCGGGAAAAGAAAGCGGCAAATTTAATACCTGAAATGAGGACAGCTTTGCTTGGCGAACTTGAAGAAAAAGAAGGAAACATGGGCTTGGAAACGAGGCTACGCATGCATAGAGAGTACAACTGGTGCACAAGAAAACCGGAAAGATTTGCATACTATGATAGAAATATAGGTCTTTTTTTCACCAATAAAGTTAGTTCTCAAAAAGAACTTTTTTTTTTAGCCCCAATGCCCATACGGTCCCAGACGGCTCCCCGCGTCCTTCAAGAGCCGGCATTGCTTTGTCAGAGAGAGCAGATTACATGCTGCTCTCTGTGACGAAAAGCAATCTGCTTTCCTACTTGAAAGATATAGGAAAGCGGTTTGCTGTGGTAATGTGGGAACCGCGACGCTCCCGCCCTACCATAGCAAACAGCAGTGTCCCGGGGGTAGGCACCCCGAGACACTGCAGGAGCCGGCCCTGGGAGGCGGTGGTCCCCAGGGCCATCAAGGGCTCCAGTAGGGGGGACCGCGCGACCCCCTCCCAACATTAAAAAGCCCCGGGGGGTGCAGGTCCCCGGGGCTGAAAGGTCATTTTACATATTACTGCCCCAGGAAAGTGGCGGTCCCCGGGCGTGTACGGGGGAGGGGGAGCTGAAAACATACTTTAAATTTTTTTTACTTTAAAAACCCGAGGTGGTAGCAGTCCCTGGGGCTGCGAGGGGCCTTACAAGCCCCCCATTATGGAAAAAATTGCCCCCGGGATTTGGCCCCCCGGGGGCTAATTAAGAATAAAACTGACTTAGTTTTTTTTCCTTTTCCACCGCGCACGCGTACTATATGCGTACCCCACAATTTCTTATTTGGGGCCTAAAGATCCATGTGGGACCCCCCTGAGCAGGACCTAGAGGGTCAGGATGTTTCTACCCTGCCCCCTTTCCTTATTTTTCAACTTTGTTTTACTGTTTTCTTGTGACTCGGTTCTACCGAGGCACAAGATGGCTGTCAACACTTCCTGGTTTGTAGTGTTGACAGACAGTTGACATCCAATCAAGATGCAACTCGTGCTCGTAATTGTACGGTTTTCTGTACGCGTACAGTACTTCGTCTCTAAATATCACTATGATTTTACTTTTGATTTTCTCAGGAACTACTGAACGGATTTACACCATTTGCGAACCGAACTCTACCTCTCTGCCAAATTTGGAGTAATTCTATTCAGCCGTTCGGGCTGTAGTCCTAGCTAAAGGTCCCCATGGAAAATTGCATGGAGAAAACATGTTTTGGGACCCCCCTTTTTTCTCGGCCCCCACTTGACGAATCACCCCCAAACTTTCAGTTATTCCATATAGAATGTTGTGAATTTTCGATGGAAAGTAGGTCCTAACTATAACTACCTACTGGCGACCGCCAGTAGGTAATACATACATATATATATATATATATATATATATATATACATACATAAATACATATATACACACACATATATATATATGTATGTATATATATACTGCACCAATGTGATCCTCCAAGTCCATGCGCTCTGCCACTGGTGAGTGTTTGATTGGTTCAGATGCTCTGTCCATCACCACCCCATTTTGTACCGCGCGGCTACTGGTGCTCAGCGTAGGGGCCGGATCATGCACACCAGGGACGTGGCTCTCATGATTTGGATATATTCGGCTTAGTTTTAATTAAACTTCAAAGTTTGAGCTTTGAAGTTTAAATAAAACTAAGCTGAATATATCCAAATCTGCAGTGCCACGTCGTGTGTGTGTGTGTGTGTGTGTATATATATATATATATATATATATATAACAAACAGTAAAATGAACTGTAATCACTTTAAACATATGCATTGTGCATGAAATGAATGTCACTTGCTAAAATTATAAACAATTGTGGGGGATGTGCACAAATTCAAACTACGAGTCCCAGAATTCCTATCAGGGTGACAGGAATGATGTCAATCACGTGATTGTGGTGGGTGGGATCTCCTTTTTAAATAATGATTAGCAAACAGTTGTGAGCGACCGTGATCAAGGTAGAAGGAGCTACCGAAATGCGTTGGTGACTGCTGGCACTGGGGCTTGTAAGTTGGGACCTGGGGTGAGGTCAGTGGCCACAGGTCACACTCACTCTTGGATGGCTTCTTGTACTCCCCTTCACCCAAGGGATTGTGATGGGCCTCTCTGGCAGTGTGTTGGTGCTAGGGATTGCTGTTGTGTTTCCAAATGTCAGCTAACCTGGGACCTCAAGATATTGCCCTGTTATGCCTACCTCTCCCTTACCCACACATAAAACCAGCCACTAACCTCACACAAACACATATAAAACCAAAACACTCCTTAAACAGGCATACAAAACAAAGCCACAAAAAACACACTAACTCACAATCAAAATAAACACAACACGCCTACAAAACGCCCACACCTGCAATCTTCTAACGCAGCTCTAATCCCATCTGGTCACATTTTCATTGATTGCCTATTAATTGTGGTGTCTATCTGCCTGTGAGCGTTCCTCGGCCTATGGATCCCAAATGGTTAGTATTTCCCGCTGAAAAAAAGACATTGCGCCCCCACCCTGGCTGTAAGTTGGGTGAACGGAACACACCAGAGAGCTTTATAAAATATTTCCCACATCTCATAAATCACTCTGGCACTTCAATTGAGCCTTTATTTTGCTGTGGTGGTGTTTCTTGGAGTGCTGCTAAAATAGGCATGTCTGTCCAATTTCACCATGGCTATATTTGGTGTATTTAGAGAGAGGGCCTGAGACCACACACTTCCTGCGTGGCTAGTGTGTGTTTGTGTCTGATATGTATACACATACAAACTATACCTATGATATGATACAATAGAGTGTGTGTATATATATATATAAATCACACACACGAAAATAAAGTATTGTCCGCACTCTCAAGTGGTGCAAAAGTGAAATTTAATCCACTCTTGCACCAGCTGAGAGCGGACAATACTTTATTTTTGTGTATGTGGCAATACTCCGCCCACATTCTGCGCCACCTACCTTGGGCAAGGGATCCTGGAAGAAGCACTTTGGGTGTGAATATATATATATATATATATATATATATATATATATATATATATATATATATATATATATATATATATATATATATATATCCGCTTCTAAACACCAGCCAGATGCACACGTGAGCGGGTGCACACGAAACGGGGGTGTGCCCGTTCAATTAATCCAAACATCCAAGGATACTTAATCCATAAGAAATGTAGCACACACAGGGGGTAGTTCCACAAATAATTTATTGCGGGAACTAGACAGCAACGACGCGTTTCGCCTTAGGGCTTTGTCAAATTGTGCAGAGAGCCGAGGCGCCCGTCTGCATTAAAAGACGTCATCCTTATCATCAAGTACAAAGAAGGACTAAAGTACACATCTTAAAAGTGGCCGCCATCTTATCACAATGTGATTAACTAGATAGATATCACATATGCAACTCTAATTTCAAAATAATGCGTGGCCAAAAACAAATGTACATATATACATCAATGATTATTATAAATATGATAATCATAACGCCCAGTATGGACAGTCCAAATGTTTGCACATGGTACTTGCACGTGATACTAATCACGCCCTGAATGGGCATATCTAAGGCATTATCGTCACTTCAGTGATAGAGTGAGAAAAGATTAGATTAATATTACAGAACACAGCTAATGTCTATTAACATGGAACGCGCAATAGACGCTGTTACGGCTTGAAACTACACATTTAACCATAATGCGTGTACAAAAGCTTTCCGAATAAAACTTAGAAATGCATATCTTTAGCTCTAATGCTACTGCATCTGTCTCTAATGGTCTCACTCAAATAACCATCTCGCCCTGGATGGGCAAATCTGAAATGACACCTTCAAATATACAATACATATATACATTGGAATGACATCAGTTCATTTAAAATTCATGCATATCAATCATAATATCAAAAGGGATGTTGAAACAGGGAAAAAGATACAAGGTACAGTTAATAAATGTAATAATTTCAGAAAATTGTCAAAAAACGGTTACAACTATCCTCAGCCCAAATGTACTGATAGCTCTTCATGCATATTAAGGCTGTTAGGATTTTTGCTTTGTAAATCTATAATGTAGCTGGATTCCAGCCGTCTAAGTTTTAAAAGGCGGTCACCCCCCCTGATATTGGCCGGTACACTATCAAGGCAAACATAGGACAACAGGTCCCTGTTACTTCTATGCATCCTTTCAAAGTGCCTAGCTACAGGGTAGGATTCATCTTTCTTGGCTATGGCACGCATGTGCTCTAGAATTCTCAACTTCACTGCATTGGTAGTACTGCCAATGTAATTCAAGCCACATGGGCAGGTAAGGCAGTAAATAGCATAGGGCGTAGAACATGTCAAAAATTTCGTGTTCCGTTTAGGAGTTGTCAATCCAGGTATTTTATAAGTAAGCGTCCGCTTACTATATTTACAGGCCTTGCAACGGCCACACAGGTAAAACCCGCTGAGGACAGGCAATTTCGGGGTTCTCTCTGGGGCTTGGTAATGACTAGAGACCAAATGGTCCCTAAGTGATCTGGCCTTTCTAAAGGTGACTAGGGGATTAGCAGGTAAATCAGCCTTGATGACATTATCAGACAGTAAGATATTCCAGTTTTTCTTTAAAATTTTCTTAATTTGCCCAGCATTCTGTGAAAAGGTGGTGATGAGACGGAAAGACCCATTATTAGGTTTCACTATCTTCTTGGGCTTTAACAACTCATTTCTTCCCATCTTTTTAGCTCTCTCATAGGCACGTTTTAAGATACCATCACTGTAACCCCTTATCTTGAATCTTTTCAGGCTGGCGTTGGCCGCCTTTTCAAATTCACCATCGTTAGAATTATTCCGCCTTAACCTTAATAGTTCTCCATAAGGGATACTATCAATTAATTGGCGTGGATGACTACTCGTAGCAAAGAGGGTGGAATTCCCCGCAGTCTCTTTTCTATACAATTTGGTCTGCATTTTTCCGTCCTTATCAATATAGACTGTCAGATCTAGATAATTTACAGAAGTCCTACTGACATGACCAGAAAATTTAAGGTTCACATCATTATTGTTTAAAGCATCAACAAAAGTACTGGCTGTTTCTACAGGGGTTTCTAAAATGATGAAAAGATCGTCAATGTAACGATGCCACCCTATAATCCGGTTGTCCCACTCCTGGTTGACATTGCTCCAGGCCACCTGCTCCTCCCACCAGCCTACGAAAAGGTTCGCAAAGCTGGGGGCGGAGCAGGCTCCCATCGCAACTCCTGACATCTGCCTGTACAGCTGTTTACCGAATAGAAATATGTTATTGTTCAGGCTAAATGTCATAAATTCTAGTAACATTTTGTTGTGCTCATAGAATCGTACAGGACGTTTTTCTAAGAAACTCGCCATAGCTCTCAAACCATCACCATGTGCAATACATGTGTATAGACTGGTGATATCAAGCACCATCATACAATATGTATCCTTCCAAATAACTTCATCAATACAGTTCAAAAAATGCTTGGTGTCTCTTAAATAAGAGTTCAAAGACATTACCAAAGGGGAAAGAAATGAATCCACATAAATAGAAAGATTCTCTGTAAGACTCCCATTGGATGCTACAATGGGCCTACCTGGTGGGTTACGCACATCTTTATGAACCTTGGGGAGGTAATAAAAAGTTGGAATGACGGGACTAAGGCAGCGTAAAAATAAGTATTCATCAGTATTTAGCATGTTAACATTGTACCACTTTAATATCATATCGTGATATTCAATTACGCTCTGATTATACACTCTTTCACTCACAGTCATATAGGTATTAATGTCTCCCAATAGACGTAAAGCCTCCGTTTCATATTGGGTTGCTGTGAGGAGGACAATATTGCCCCCCTTATCAGAGGGCTTGCATACCAAACCTGAGTCCTCGCACAGAGTTTTTAATGCCATTTGTTGTTCTTGGGTAAAGTTACCATTAGACGGTATATATTTTTTCGTATTTCTCAGCCTTGCGAGATCCCCCACAACGGCATCGGAGAAAGTGTCTATGGCATCAGTTCCCATGATAGGCATAAAGGTAGAAGCCGGTTTAAAGGCACTGGCCCCACCTTTTTGTTGTACAACAAAATTATCCAACATTTGGGTATTAGTTACTTCACCGTCACCTCCTATGTTGATCTCCTGATGTAAGCCCTCTATCGCTCTAAGGCCCCCTAGGTCACCGCATCTCAATTCTGCATCCCCAGTGTCTGTAACCGACACAATATTGTCACAATGTGGTTTCAGTTTGAAAAATTTGTGAAGTTTAAGTTTTCTTATAAATTTGAAAACGTCAATTCTTGTCTGCGCAAATTCAAAGTTTCTACGTGGGCAAAAGGAAAAACCCAATTTTAATATGGAATTTTCTTCTTTAGTCAACACTTTATTTGTCAAGTTGATGATAGTCAGATTGTCCTTATCTTCCTGGTTCAATCTCAGTTCTTCTTCTTGTAGAAGTTCTTCCTGCTGCGTGTGACGGGTGGAGATCCTAGTGGATTTCTTCCCACAGCCCCCCCGCCGCATCTTCCTCTTGCCGCTTGATTGTCCGGAGGCTTTCCCCTGCCTCCCTCTAGCTGTTGTTTTCGCATAACTTTGTACTCTACATGAAAAGAAGAAGCATCTTCAGTGCCATCTTCACTGGCCACCTCATCCACGGTGGCATCTGATTCAGATGTTACAGATTCAGCAATTGCTGGTCCACTTGCCTTTGATCTTAATTGTTTCCTAGTGTGCTCATACTTTTTCGCAAAGGTCAGGACTCTTCCTGTTTGGTAATCATTTTCATCCCTTTCAAATTTTTCTTCTTTGCGCGGTTTGATTTTTTGTTCGTATTTCTTTAGACGTTTTTTAATCTGTTCACGTTTTTCTCCCAGGTTCACCTGGTCTTCCTCCTTTGTTAGTTCATCCTCAAGATCCTTGATCTGTACCAATGCTTTATCCCTGTCACTCCAGGCAAAGCGTATTAGTATTTTTAGACTCCCTTTGCATGACGCTGCCGTGTGTTCTGCCCATGCATCCAGCAACTGCGGATCAGGGTTCTCGTACGCTGGGATTGTGTAGATCCTCAAGCCTCTGGGGACACGGTCGACATCAATGTAATTTTGTAACGATGTCGCCTCCCACCATTTCCTAATCTCTCGTTCATACAAACGTTCCAATGAGACTAGTTTGGTGTTCAAAGTCGTGTTGCCCCCACTTGCTTGGCTAGTGCCTGCCTTTTGTGTAGCATCCGATTTTTTCCCGTTTTTGAACATGCCTTGTTCGGCTTCTCTTCTCTCTGCCTCGCAGAACATACTTAAGTGGTAGCGCAGCCGCAACTACCAACAATGCAAAATGCTGTATCCCCCTTCGCTCTGTGTTAATGCCCGAAATACAAAGTCTTAGATATCAAAAGTCTCAGATGCGCTCACCGCGCCTTACCCGGGTAAATGACACTGCCTTTCCGAGTGTGGTAGACCTGTAACGGCAGTAACTCCGGGTTTTGGCAATACGGGACTTCCTCCAGGGCAAACTCGGTGCAGCCGGTAAATAATGTCGCCGCTTCCAAACACCAGCCAGATGCACACGTGAGCGGGTGCACACGAAACGGGGGTGTGCCCGTTCAATTAATCCAAGCTCCAAACATCCAAGGATACTTAATCCATAAGAAATGTAGCCCACACAGGGGGTAGTTCCGCAAAGAATTTATTGCGGGAACTAGACAGCAACGACGCGTTTCGCCTTAGGGCTTTGTCAAATTGTGCAGAGAGCCGAGGCGCCCGTCTGCATTAAAAGACGTCATCCTTATCATCAAGTGCAAAGAAGGACTAAAGTACACATCTTAAAAGTGGCCGCCATCTTATCACGATGTGATTAACTAGATAGATATCACATATGCAACTCTGATTTCAAAATGCGTGTGGCCAAAAACAAATGTACATATATACATCAATGATTATTATAAATATGATAATCATAACGCCCAGTATGGACAGTCCAAATGTTTGCACATGGTACTTGCACGTGATACTAATCACGCCCTGAATGGGCATATCTAAGGCATTATCGTCACTTCAGTGATAGAGTGAGAAAAGATTAGAGTAAATATTACAGAACACAGCTAATGTCTATTAACATGGAACGCGCAATAGACGCTGTTACCGCTTGAAACTACACATTTAACCATAATGCGTGTACAAAAGCTTTCCGAATAAAACTTAGAAATGCATATCTGGTTATTTGAGGTAGACCATTAGAGACAGATGCAGTAGCATTAGAGCTAAAGATATGCATTTCTAATAAAACTTAGAAATGCATATCTTTAGCTCAGATATGTATTTCTAAGTTTTATTCGGAAAGCTTTTGTACACGCATTATGGTTAAATGTGTAGTTTCAAGCGGTAACAGCGTCTATTGCGCGTTCCATGTTAATAGACATTAGCTGTGTTCTGTAATATTTACTCTAATCTTTTCTCACTCTATCACTGAAGTGACGATAATGCCTTAGATATGCCCATTCAGGGCGTGATTAGTATCACGTGCAAGTACCATGTGCAAACATTTGGACTGTCCATACTGGGCGTTATGATTATCATATTTATAATAATAACAAAAAATCAAACAGCGCAAAGAAGAAAAATTTGAAAGGGATGAAAATGATTACCAAACAGGAAGAGTCCTGACCTTTGCGAAAAAGTATGAGCACACTAGGAAACAATTAAGATCAAAGGCAAGTGGACCAGCAATTGCTGAATCTGTAACATCTGAATCAGATGCCACCGTGAATGAGGTGGCCAGTGAAGATGGCACTGAAGATGCTTCTTCTTTTCATGTAGAGTACAAAGTTATGCGAAAACAACAGCTAGAGGGAGGCAGGGGAAAGCCTCCGGACAATCAAGCGGCAAGAGGAAGACGCGGCGGGGGGGCTGTGGGAAGAAATCCATTAGGATCTCCACCCGTCACACGCAGCAGGAAGAACTTCTACAAGAAGAAGAACTGAGATTGAACCAGGAAGATAAGGACAATCTGACTATCATCAACTTGACAAATAAAGTGTTGACTAAAGAAGAAAATTCCATATTAAAATTGGGTTTTTCCTTTTGCCCACGTAGAAACTTTGAATTTGCGCAGACAAGAATTGACGTTTTTAAATTTATAAGAAAACTTAAACTTCACAAAGTTTTCAAACTGAAACCACATTGTGACAATATTGTGTCGGTTACAGACACTGGGGATGCAGAATTGAGATGCGGTGACCTAGGGGGCCTTAGAGCGATAGAGGGCTTACATCAGGAGATCAACATAGGAGGTGACGGTGAAGTAACTAATACCCAAATGTTGGATAATTTTGATGTACAACAAAAAGGTGGGGCCAGTGCCTTTAAACCGGCTTCTACCTTTATGCCTATCATGGGAACTGATGCCATAGACACTTTCTCCGATGCCGTTGTGAGGGATCTCGCAAGGCTGAGAAATACGAAAAAATATATACCGTCTAATGGTAACTTTACCCAAGAACAACAAATGGCATTAAAAACTCTGGGCGAGGACTCAGGTTTGGTATGCAAGCCCTCTGAAAAGGGGGGCAATATTGTCCTCCTCACAGCAACCCAATATGAAACGGAGGCTTTACGTCTATTGGGAGACATTAATACCTATATGACTGTGAGTGAAAGAGTGTATAATCAGAGCGTAATTGAATATCACGATATGATATTAAAGTGGTACAATGTTAACATGCTAAATACTGATGAATACTTATTTTTACGCTGCCTTAGTCCCGTCATTCCAACTTTTTATTACCTCCCCAAGGTTCATAAAGATGTGTGTAACCCACCAGGTAGGCCCATTGTAGCATCCAATGGGAGTCTTACAGAGAATCTTTCTATTTATGTGGATTCATTTCTTTCCCCTTTGGTAATGTCTTTGAACTCTTATTTAAGAGACACCAAGCATTTTTTGAACTGTATTGATGAAGTTATTTGGAAGGATACATATTGTATGATGGTGCTTGATATCACCAGTCTATACACATGTATTGCACATGGTGATGGTTTGAGAGCTATGGCGAGTTTCTTAGAAAAACGTCCTGTACGATTCTATGAGCACAACAAAATGTTACTAGAATTTATGACATTTAGCCTGAACAATAACATATTTCTATTCGGTAAACAGCTGTACAGGCAGATGTCAGGAGTTGCGATGGGAGCCTGCTCCGCCCCCAGCTTTGCGAACCTTTTCGTAGGCTGGTGGGAGGAGCAGGTGGCCTGGAGCAATGTCAACCAGGAGTGGGACAACCGGATTATAGGGTGGCATCGTTACATTGACGATTTTTTCATCATTTTAGAAACCCCTGTAGAAACAGCCAGTACTTTTGTTGATGCTTTAAACAATAATGATGTGAACCTTAAATTTTCTGGTCATGTCAGTAGGACTTCTGTAAATTATCTAGATCTGACAGTATATATTGATAAGGACGGAAAAATGCAGACCAAATTGTATAGAAAAGAGACTGCGGGGAATTCCACCCTCTTTGCTACGAGTAGTCATCCACGCCAATTAATTGATAGTATCCCTTATGGAGAACTATTAAGGTTAAGGCGGAATAATTCTAACGATGGTGAATTTGAAAAGGCGGCCAACGCCAGCCTGAAAAGATTCAAGATAAGGGGTTACAGTGATGGTATATTAAAACGTGCCTATGAGAGAGCTAAAAAGATGGGAAGAAATGAGTTGTTAAAGCCCAAGAAGATAGTGAAACCTAATAATGGGTCTTTCCGTCTCATCACCAGCTTTTCACAGAATGCTGGGCAAATTAAGAAAATTTTAAAGAAAAACTGGAATATCTTACTGTCTGATAATGTCATCAAGGCTGATTTACCTGCTAATCCCCTAGTCACCTTTAGAAAGGCCAGATCACTTAGGGACCATTTGGTCTCTAGTCATTACCAAGCCCCAGAGAGAACCCCGAAATTGCCTGTCCTCAGCGGGTTTTACCCGTGTGGCCGTTGCAAGGCCTGTAAATATAGTAAGCGGGCGCTTACTTATAAAATACCTGGATTGACGACTCCTAAACGGATCACGAAATTTTTGACATGTTCTAAGCCCTATGCTATTTACTGCCTTACCTGCCCATGTGGCTTGAATTACATTGGCAGTACTACCAATGCAGTGAAGTTGAGAATTCTAGAGCACATGCGTGCCATAGCCAAGAAAGATGAATCCTACCCTGTAGCTAGGCACTTTGAAAGGATGCATAGAAGTAACAGGGATCTGTTGTCCTATGTTTGCCTTGATAGTGTAGCGGCCAATATCAGGGGGGGTGACCGCCTTTTAAAACTTAGACGGCTGGAATCCAGGTACATTATAGATTTACAAAGCAAAAATCCTAACGGCCTTAATATGCATGAAGAGCTATCAGTACATTTGGGCTGAGGATAGTTGTAACCGTTTTTTGTCAATTTTCTGAAATTATTACATTTATTAACTGTACCTTGTATCTTTTTCCCTGTTTCAACATCCCTTTTGATATTATGATTGATATGCATGAATTTTAAATGAACTGATGTCATTCCAATGTATATATGTATTGTATATTTGAAGGTGTCATTTCAGATTTGCCCATCCAGGGCGAGATGGTTATTTGAGTGAGACCATTAGAGACAGATGCAGTAGCATTAGAGCTAAAGATATGCATTTCTAAGTTTTATTCGGAAAGCTTTTGTACACGCATTATGGTTAAATGTGTAGTTTCAAGCGGTAACAGCGTCTATTGCGCGTTCCATGTTAATAGACATTAGCTGTGTTCTGTAATATTTACTCTAATCTTTTCTCACTCTATCACTGAAGTGACGATAATGCCTTAGATATGCCCATTCAGGGCGTGATTAGTATCACGTGCAAGTACCATGTGCAAACATTTGGACTGTCCATACTGGGCGTTATGATTATCATATTTATAATAATCATTGATGTATATATGTACATTTGTTTTTGGCCACACGCATTATTTTGAAATCAGAGTTGCATATGTGACATCTATCTAGTTAATCACATCGTGATAAGATGGCGGCCACTTTTAAGATGTGTACTTTAGTCCTTCTTTGCACTTGATGATAAGGATGACGTCTTTTAATGCAGACGGGCGCCTCGGCTCTCTGCACAATTTGACAAAGCCCTAAGGCGAAACGCGTCGTTGCTGTCTAGTTCCCGCAATAAATTCTTTGTGGAACTACCCCCTGTGTGTGCTACATTTCTTATGGATTAAGTATCCTTGGATGTTTGGAGCTTGGATATGGATATATATATATTACCTACTGGCGGTCGCCAGTAGGTATATATAGTTAGGATTTTTTCCCTATGGGATTTTTGAAAATTCTATGTTGAATAACTTTGGCGTTTGTGGATGGAATTGGCTGAAATTTTCTGGAAAATGGAACATCTTGTTTCTGAGCAGCCCCTGAAAATTTGGGGGGGGTTCGTCCAGGGGGGGCCGAGAAAAAAGGGGGGTCCCAAAACGTGTTTTTAACATTGAGTTTTCCATAGGGCGGTTGGCCTCACTTTTAGCCCGAACGGCTGAATGGATTTGCACGAAACTTGGCAAAATTGTAGGGACTGGTAGCCCGATGTGCCTTTTCTAGGTCTCAATATATGTGCTCCAGTGGATTTTGAGAAATTAACGTTTAAAAAAAGATATATATCTGTAAGCGCGCTCCGGGCAGCGCTCCGGTCCGCGGACCTTAAGCGTACCAAAACTTCGCGTAGCTAAGCTGATTGGCTCTCCGGTGTCTGTCAACATTCCAAACAGTCCGGAGCGGCCGCCATCTTGTCTCTCGGTAGGATTGAGAGACAAGAGGAGGCCAAAACAAAGGCGAAAATGACCATAAGGGGGCATACTACAACCTCCCTGACCCCCTAGGTTTAATGTGGAGGTTTTAAAAGGGCCCCGCGGGGCAAAAAAAACAAAAAAAAAATTTTTATTTTTTTTTGCGTGGGGAGCGCCCGGTCCGCGAACCGGGAAGCGTTCTGGGCAGCGTACTGCAATGAAAAATGAATGATAGACTTTTCAAATGCTGTATGTTAATTGATTGTTGTTTTTGTTGATTATTTTTTATTTTCTTTATTTTTTAAGCATTTTTTTTAATGTGATTGTGTTTCATAATTTATTAAACTTTCTAACATTTCATTGTCAGAAATTTCATAATTATCATGGAATATACATTGTAGTCTCAGAGGGTGTAAAATGTCCTCATTTGCAAGGAGGTTATCTACTGCTTGTACACATTGCAGTAGTTCATTGTCCCAAGTTTCATCGAAAAATTCAATGTCAATTTGATCAATTGTATCAATCAATTCTTGGCTGCTGTCTTGCAGGTCCATTTCAAAAGAAACTTGGTTTTCGCCTTCCATTTTGCCTGAAATTTGAATTAAAAAAATATATATTAGTAGAGATAGGGCAATGTTGGGAATAATTTTAGATAGGCATTTTTTATCAGTGAATTTATCTTTGGGCAGTGTATAGTATCAGAGTGGAAGTAGGAATATAAAAATGTGTATGTGATTTAACGTAAGTAAATTCATAATTATACAAGAGAAGCCTAACTCCATCATTAACTATAACAGAGAAGTCTCTCTAAATCTATAACTACTACAGAGGGATAGTATATATCTATCAGAAAAAGTTTACCATATTAACTTATAGTGCACAATATACTTCAGTTTTAAAAATAAAAACTTACCTTTAGAAAGAAGTTGAAGGAATTAGTGAAAATACTATTGAAATGTACAGCAAGAAGTAGTAGTCAAAATGGCTGTGTTTTCTTCTCTTCCTTTATATATATTCAGGTATATAACCAATGAAATGTCAGGTAAAAAAAATAGAAAATGAAAGTAACATTTTCATTGGTTGTCAATTCCAACACTTCAGATGTGTTTTGTGAAGTAATTTACCTCAGGGTATTTAGAGAGGTCTACAGGCTAAATGACTAAATGGAATTCCAATCAAATTTGTGAAAATGGTAGGGATTGGTATGTAGTATGAGCTAATCTATATTTGGTGAAATTGTCTCCAGTGGCTTTTCTGTGAACTACTTTCCCACCTTTTTTGATGGTGCGCTTCCCAGGGAGCGACCCGGTACGCGAACCGTTGAGCGCCCCGGTTCGCGAACCTTAAGCGTAACGGGAGTCCACCATTTTGTGTTTCGGTCGAATTAAGATACAAGATGGAGGGCAAATAATGTTCAGAATGGGTAGAAGGGGGCACGGTAGACTTATCTTGACCCCCTAGGTTTTGTGAGGATGGCTGAGGAGGCTTATATGTGCGGAAAAAAACCATTTTTTAAAAAAATTTCGCGAGGTTAGCTCCCGGTTCGCGTACCGGGTAGCGCCCCAGGGAGCGTATTTTGTTGGAAATTAGTGAAAAATGTTAGAGTAAAATAATAATTGTGAGTGATTAGATGTAGGGTAGCTCTGAGAAGAGCTTTTGGGTTTATGGTACATTTAGGTACTTATAAGTAGGTACCAATGCACATTCTTAAATTCAGAGTGAAAACTCTGTTGCCCTCATCTGAGAAGTGAACTCCATCTCCTCTGTAGATATCTTGCATGTAGTAACGCAAGTTATTGTTGTACAGGGAGCCCATTCCATGGTCTCTCATGTAAGCTGAAACAGATTTGTTTACATGCTTCCTCGACTTCTCAATTTGTGGACAAAATTGGTTTGACCACCTCCATTTCTGTCTTTGGCATATATTTGAATATACCAAGGCAGTCTGAGGAAAAAGTGCCATTAATTGCTCAAAGGTGTCCTTTAAAAGCATTTCCAGACCTACACCAGTCAAAGTGCCCAAGTCATTACCTCCACAGTGCACAATTAACAGGTCAGGTTTGGGCAAATGCATAAAGGTTTTCACCAATGGTATCAATTGGTGACATTTTAATCCTCTGTGGCCAAACCACTTAATTTCCACATCTTGTAAATTGAGGTTAGGTAATTTCCTGTTTTCAACGTACCTTTGAGCCCAGTGAATATAACTATGTCCAACAATCCAGACAGAAAACATGGTGAGAGAAGGTTCTCCTGCAGTCAGATGAAGTGTGGCAATGAAATGGCAGTTGAAAAAATGAGAGTTTAAAATGAAAAAAACTGTGGAGTTTCTGTGTTCATGAAGCAGTAACAGTGATTGGTGGATTTTGATTGCTGAAAACAGAAAGTTAGGGTGCACGGATGTGTTCTTTGAAAGATGTATTTTGAATGGTCAATAAAAAATCATTAAATGAAAGAATGCACTGGATATGCAGGTGCACTGAGAGTTCAGAGTTCAATTGCAACAAAGTTGTGTGAACTTGCAAACACCAGAAGTCTTCCAAGAGGTGGTTGCCATGCAGAAAAGACAGAAAGGGCAGAGGGGGGAAGGGTTTTCATTTGAAAAAAAGTGAGGGAGGAGTTTTGATTGGGTGACATGAGAAATATGTGTGAAGAATTACAGCATTTCTGTGCTTTTGATAGCTGCAGACTCTGGAGTGCATACCTTTTGCTCTGCTGAAGACAAATTGGTGTGTTTCTGAGACTGTTTTCAAACTCAAAGTATTTGCTAAGGTGAGAAAATATTTCTTTAATTTAGATAGAGAATAGTGTGCTTTAAGGAGAAAATTATGAATTATGTGGCGCAAATTGATTGTAAATATGCTCCCACCTGTGCATGGAAAATTTAGATTTTGAATGTTTGTGTTACATAGCCATGTTAAAAGTGACCCAACCATGCAGGAAAGGCAATCAAAAAACGCTTTTATGTGTCTTAAGGACATTTTAAGTAATTTTCCCATGTGCAGTGTTTTGAAATTATGAATTGAAAATCGTTTTTGAGGTAAAGGAATTGTTTTTAAATTTATGACAAGGACATAATGGTGTATGCTTCTTTATAAGGCAATTGACTGTCCCTGATGTTATTTTTCCCATTTTAATGTAAGACTTTTCTCTGTGGCGCAAATTGCTTGTAAATATGCTCCCACCTGTGCATGGTAATTTTAAATTTTAAATGTTTGTGTTACATAGCCATGTTAAAAGTGACCCAACCATGCAGGAAAGGCAATCAAAAAACGCTTTTATGTGTCTTAAGGACATTTTAAGTAATTTTCCCATGTGTAGTGTTTTGAAATTATGATTTGAAAATCGTTTTTGAGGTAAAGGAATGTTGTTAAAATTTATGTGCGCCATATGCCCCCAAATTTATTTTTCAGGGGTGCAGCAGGGTGTTATTGAGACACCCCTGCAGCTTTGGAAAAATTCCTAATTTGTGATGAGCACATTGTTAATCGCAAATTGCACCTTCATTTATATGAGCCTCCTAGCCCATGGAAATGAATGGGTAATTTGCAATTAGCAATTTTCTCATCGCAAATTTGGAATGGTAAAGAATCGCTATTTATTCCTTAAAATTCGCTTTTTTGGAAATGCAATATAGTTATATGATACATATGGCGGTTGATGTCTAACAAGATAAGAAGCTTAGGCATACATTTATGATGACTGGCGCAATGAAGTAGAAATCACTTACTTCATTGGTAGAGCTTTACATGTATTATCTCCTCTTTATTCTTCATCAAGCGTAACTTTAATCTGCAATCCTGAGTAGGCCTCACTTTAAACAAACCTCTGGATAGGCCACATCTTATTGTTATCTTGATTTAATCATTTAAAATGCTAGGGACAGATTTATGATAGGTGTATGCCTCTTTTGCGCCACTTAGAAAACATTGTCCATGGGGAAATGACTTAAAATGTCCTTAAGACACATGAATGTGTTTTTTTAAAACGTTTGCAATTTTTTTGGGTCACTTTTAACATGGCTATGTGACTCAAACAGTCAAAATCTAAATTCGCCATGCACAGGTGGGAGCATATTTACAAGGAATGTGCTCCATGGGGAAAGGTCTTATAATGTAATATGGGAAAAATGACATCAGAGACACTGAAATGCCTTATAGAGAAGCATACACCATTATGTCCTTGTCATAAATTTGCAAACCATTACTTTTCCCCAAAAACGATTTTCAAATCATAATTTGAAAACACTGCACATGTGGAAATGACTTAAAATGTCCTTAATTCAAAATGTGCGATTCCTTAAATGCAATGTATCAAACAAAAAATATGTAAAAAATGATATTAAGGATTTGGAAACTACCACCAACTTCTAGTTTGTGGTAATTTGCGAATTCTTTTCAAAAAGCATTTTTTTCCAAAAAACAAAAGGTCCCATATGACGCCCATACATGCCCTTAGGGCATGTAGGTGTGCCATATGCCCCCAAATTTATTTTTCAGGGGTGCAGCAGGGTGTTCTTGAGATACCCCTGCACGCTTGAAAAAATTCCTATTTTGTGATGAGCTAATTGCTAATCGCAAATTGCAACCTTCATTCCTATGAGCCTCCTAGCCCATGGAAATGAATGGGTAATTTGCAATTAGCAATTTGCTCATTGCAAATTAGGAATAGTAAAGAATTCCTATTTATTCCTTAAAATTTGCTATTTAGGAAATGCAAAATAGTTTGATGGTAGATATGGTGGTTGATCTGTAACAAGATAAGAAGCTTAGGGATACATTTATGATGACTGGCGCAATAAAGTGCACATTACTTACTTCATTGGTAGGCCTTTACATGTATTATCTCCTCTGTATTCTTCATCAAGCGTAACTTTAATCTGCAATCCTGAGTAGGCCTCACCTTAAACAAACCTCTGGATAGGCCACACTTTATCGTCATCCTGGATTAATCATTTAAAATGCTAGGGACAGATTTATGATAGGTTTATGCCTCTTTTGTGCCACTGTGCGTCACTTTTATGATGCAGCGGTGGTGCAAAAGATTTGCTATGAGGCGACAACATTACAAATTGATGCATTTAGGCAGATATGTCATGGTGTAAAAAAAACGTACCACATGAAACCGATGCAGCAGTGATGCAAAAGATGCACCATGTCGTAAGACAGGCCTCACTTGGGGCCATATGTATCAAGCTAATTAGCATTCGCAAAGATCAAAATTCTACGAATTTTGGCCTTTGCGAATGTTAATTAGACAAATGGTATGTATCAAACAAGTTTGATGCAAAATAAGGAGTAGCAAAATTTGCTATTCCTTATTTTGCAATTGCACTGAAGGATTTGCAAATTTTGTGACTACTTAAATGCAATGTATCAAACAAAAAATATGTAAAAAATGACATTAAGGATTTGGAAACTATTGTGGTAAATTGGTGGTAATTTGTGAATTCTTTTCAAAAAGCTTTTTTTAAAAAAAACAAAAGGTCCCATATGACGCCAACACATGCCCTTAGGGCATGTATGTGTGCCATATGCCCCCAAATTTCTTTTTCAGGGGTGCAGCAGGGTGTTCTTGAGACACCCCTGCACCCTTGGAAAAATTCCTAATTTGTGATGAGCAAATTGCTAATCGCAAATTAAACCTTCATTCCTATGAGCCTCCTAGCCCATGGAAATGAATGGGTAACTTGCAATTAGCAATTTGCTCATCGCAAATTAGGAATGGTAAAGAATCGCTATTTATTCCTTAAAATTCGCTATTTAGGAAATGCAAAATATTTTGATGATACATATGGCAGTTCATATCTAACAAGATAAGAAGCTTAGGGATAGATTTATGATGACTGGTGCATCACCAGGGATGTGCCAGTCATCTTGCGCCGCTGTTCCGCCACCCATGGTGTGCTGCATTTACAATGCGGCGCAGCATGGGGCAAAAACGGCACAGATGCTTGACGCATCTGTGCCGTTAAGGTGGCGCATTGCTGGAGTTGTATCGCAAGTGCGATGCAGCTCCAGCAAGGCTCAGGGGTGCACCATCTCCACAATGTTGCGTCAAGACCTATGCCTGCTTCAAGCAGGTGCAGGGTTTTGACACAGGTTTCTCCTATCTGATTGTAAATGCGGCACACCATGGGTGGCAGAGCAGTGGTGCACGTTAACTGGTGCATGCCTGGGGATGTGCCATTTAACATAAATCTGCCCCTTTACATTTAAGTATGTGCAGGGGACACAGAGTCGGTGAGGCTTATCCAAGGTTAAGAACAGATGAGTCCTGTTCAGTGAAAAATTAGACATAGGCTTCACCTGCTCAGCATCGCTGGACATGGCTAAATAATAGCTGCAAAATGTTACTCTTGTTAAACAATTTTACTATTATAATCTGTGAGATTTGTCTCTTACTCTGCAACATCTCATTGTTGTTATCTTTCTTTAAAGATAAAGACAACCTCAACATGAGCGACAATCTGCAATCAGTTGATTTTGACCTCATCATTGAACTTGTAATTGAAACATCAGTGGATGTTGATCCATTGGATGATTTAAATCCTGAGGATGAAGAAGAGCGTGATGAGGATGCAGATTTGTCCGAATTATATGATATAGGATGGGAAGCTGACCTGCTTGAGCCTTTGGAAATATAAACATTTATTTTTAAAATTTATAATTAATAAAAAGTAAAAAGGAAACCGTTTAATTTAAAAATAAAGACACCTTCAAAAGCAGGTTATGTGTAGTGTCTTCAATAAAATATTAAAATATGCTCATAAAATTAGATCAGATTCACATATAAAATAGCATAGGTAACAAATATAAATGTCATTTCTTTTCTGGTATTTCTGTATTGTAAATTTGCCAACGACTAAAAAATCTTCTAATTAAAATGTCAAGTAGTGTGTTAAGTTTTTTATCACTGTTACTGATTTACTGTTTGGTAATAATGGTTAATAACATTATTTATTATATTTTTCCACAGATTCAACTGCAGATCATTTCAAGATTTCACCATGCCTACAATAGAAAGACAGAGAAAGGCTGCAAAACGTCAAAGACAGCAGGTGAAAAATAATACGCAGCAGTCCTCTAACAAAAAGATTTGTCAAGTCACGAAGAAAGCACCGGGTAAGAGCACAAAACACTTTATAAGAAATATGTGTAATAAAAAAAATATTACTACAGAAAATGTTTCAGTCCATAAAACGAGAAGGAAATCAAATGGAAAAGAAAGGCCAATGAAAAATGTTACTGCTAGAGCAAGAGATAACTCTGTGCATGATAGTAGAAGGAAACAACAGTTTAGGGAGATTCGTAAACGAATGTTCCGGAACAGGATAATTGGCAATTTGTTAAAAAATATTAAGAAAGGTCAACATAAACTAGTTTTTTATAAGACAAAAAAAAAAGTTGAGAAAGTTATTGATCAGGCATTTGAAATTAAACGCAAGTTATTTATTTTGATAATCAATAGAATTAGGAAGCTAAACAAGGCAATTTTTGATTTCAAAAGAAATAGTAGATGGAAGAGAATAGTTAATCGTAGTAATTTTTGTGAAGTTTTTTCTGGAGAATGGATGCATAGTTCAAGCTGTGAGGCATTTTTTAATGAGGAGAGTTATTTCCAGGATAATGATTTGGTGCATGCAGTTGACACCAGTGGTCGTGCTTATGAAGTGAAAGATGGTTGTCCAGTTGAAAAAGAAAAACTTGTGACAACAGAGGCAGAAGAGGTGTTAGGTAATGAGGTTTTAGGAAGACGTGCTAAGGGTCCTGTGTACACCTGGAAGTGTAGTAGTATTTGCAGTGTGCGACAGGATTCCATCAATTTGCTTTGTGATTTTGTACGGTCATTTAATAAGAAAAGTTTGAAGCAGAAAATGATGTTGTTGCAAGAATTAGATCCTTGCAGAGTAAGAGAAGTGACAGGTTTGCATGGACATTCACTGGCTTGTCTTTCCAGGAGAGTATGCCAGAGTGTTTTTCATCATTTCAGGATGCTAGCAGTGCATCATAACAAAGTGAGGAAATTAGTTAGAATGTTGTATTATGCTAAGAGTCCAGCAATTATGCTTAAACAATTATGCGCTGCTCTTTTGCATGGTTCTGAAATAGATGTGAAGAATATATGTGAAGAAATTGAGTTTTGTTACTTTGGAAGTAAAGAGGAGAATGTTGAAATTGACCAAGAAGAAGAGGGTCTTGTGGAAGATAGTGTACAGGTTTCCAGTACAGATAATTTCCAGAGGGAAATTGCGACGTTTGAGGTGAAATCAAGTGAGAGGCCGAATTTCACTTGTGTGTGTTGTCGACGCACTTATTATAAGAATCAGACTAAGTTAGTGGATTTATATGCAAAAAGTGAAAGGGAAAATAATAGTGAATGGAAGGATTTTGCAACATACTTGATGGTAGAAAATTGTTTTGATTTGGGATTGGATCAACGTGTGTGTACTTATTGTTCTTGCAAATTAAATCAAAACCAGATGCCTGCTAGAGCAGTTCATAATAATCTGGAATTGGTTGAGATTCCTTCTGAATTGAAGGATTTAAATACTTATGAATCTATTTTGATTCAAAGTATCCATCCCTTTCAGGCTATTGTAAGAATGGAGCCAAAGACAGGGAAATTGCCTCCATCAGATTTACAGAGAGGATTAAAGGGAAGAGTTGTTTATTTGCCTCTAGATTTGAAGAAAAACATTAACACAATTGGAGTAGAAAAAGTGGAAGAGGAACCTCTGGTTATCTTAGTTAATGGGGTTCCGACAAAGAATAAGAAAATATGGCAAGATTTAGTAGATGTTAGGAAAGTTAAAAAGGCAACATTGTATTTGAAAAAAAAAAAAAAATACTATAAGAATGTATATGTTGCAGAAGAGGAAGTAGGTGAGGAAGAGGATAGCGATTTGTGTGCTGGTCAAATTGAGAAAGTAGAACCCTCTACTAGTGAAGAAATATATGAACATTATAGTGTTCATCCTTTGCATTCCAAGGAAGTCATGGGGAATGCTATTGAGTTGTTTCAAATGAAACAAGCCAAAGGGAGTCCCATTAGTGTTTGGGAGGAAAGTTTGGAAGCTCGGTGTTTCCCACAGCTTTTTCCAACAGGTCAGGGAGGAAGATATGATGAGCGACCTCATCAAATTCCTGCTTCTGAATACCGGACTTTGCGATTGTATGCAGGAGATGCTAGGTTTCGACAATGCATTCCTTATTTGTTTCATCTCCTGTTTGAAAGCGATCTGTCTGGACTGTCATATGCAGTGAACCACATCTTGAAAAGTGGTATACACATGCAAAACATCTCGGCAAGTGACTTTATGGATAAAGTCAATGTCCAAGACAGTATTTTGGATTCTCACCTGATTAATCTCATGGCGTGTCAGCGTGGTACTAATGAGTACTGGTACCGTCGTCATGGTGATTTAAAATGTATGCTGAGGAACTTAGGTACTCCCACATGGTTCCTCACTCTGAGCTGTGCCGAGTATGGCTGGGAAGACTTACTTGAATTTCTACGAGAGGCAAATGCTAACGTAGATAACATCGAATTCAAGACACCCGGAGAACTGTGCTCTTTGGATCCAGTCAATGTATGTAGGTACTTCAATCATAGATTTGAAGCTATGATGTCTTTCATCATGAATAAGAAGAATCCACCTCTTGGAGAGGTGTTGGATTTCTTCTGGAGAAAAGAGTACCAAGCAAGAGGTGCTCCTCATATACATATGTTGCTGTGGATCAAGGATGCACCTAAATTTGGAACGGATCCAGAAGACTCAGTGATGAGTTTCATCCAACAGTATTCTACGTGTGCTGTTCCAAACGCAAAGGAGAAGAAAAGCCTAGGAGAAAAAGTTCTGCGTTTCCAAAGCCATCGATGTGGAAAGTACTGCCGTCGTAAATTCCGAAACAAGGACAAGTTCTACACTAAATGTCGTTTCGGCTTTCCACGACCGGTGATTTATAAAGGAAGAGTAAACAGTTTGATGTCTTCGCTGCGACACAATGTCATGAAGAAATCACCTAAAAACACTTACAATTTGAAGAGGAACGAAGAGTCCAAGTACATCAACGACTACAACCCGGTGATTTTGTCCATGTGGAATGCTAACATGGATATACAGTTTGTGGCTGATAACTGTATGGCTGTGGCTCGGTATGTGACGTCTTACATCACCAAAAAAGAGAAGACAGAATTGAAGGATATGTGGGAGGACATTTCCCATGAAAAGAGCCTCAGCAAGAAGTTGTACAGTTTCAGTCTGAAGATGTTGTCGCATCGAGAAATCGGAGCGTACGAATGTTCTGACCGGTTGTCTTCAGCAAGTCTCTATGCCAAGTCCAGGAGTATCGTTTGGGCGAGTCTTGGTCTTGCTGCAACGCGTAATCGAGTTCTCAAACCTGTGCGGGAAATTGAGTATTTGGCGGAAAAGGAGCCAAACAGTACCGACATTTTGAAGACAAACATGTTGGATACATATTATCCAAATCGAAGCAGTCACCTCGAGAATGTTTGTCTGTATGAGGTTCTGCAAAATTACATATTCAAGAGGAACATCAAAGAAGATACTGAGAAAGGAGTGTATGCTGTAATAGGAAGTGAGGGATGTCTGGTCAAGCAAAGAAAATGCCACTTGGTAAACCATCGAAAATTGAGTGGCGAATCTCCTGAAAAAAAAGGAGTTTTTCTATTTAGCACTTTTGCAACTTTTCAAGCCTTGGCGTGCAGAAGAGGAACTGCTTGGAGATTTCCTCTGTTACGAAGACTCTTTCAATGCCGCCAAGGAGACCATAGAATGTCCTGCTTTTCCCAAATATGTAGAAATGTTGAATGCGGAAATTGAGCAGGAAGCAACGATTGCAGCCGAGATTGCCAGAGACAGTTCTCAGGACAGTCAGAGTTCTGCTTCATTAAGTCAGGATCCACTAGGAGGACCTGTTATTGAAAATGAAGCTGCCACTGCTATGAATGAAGTGGAAAGAGCCATGGCACATGCTCAGGAGGATGCGGTTAACTTAGAAGAGTTGGAAAGACAACTTAACGTTGAGCAGAGGAAAATATATGACGAAGTTACCATGCAAATTGATCATGGATTAAGTCATGATAAGAAAGAGTGCTCATGTACGTCGTTGAAGCCTGTCCGACTGTACGTGAGTGGAGAAGCGGGAACTGGAAAAAGTTTCCTCATTACAGCAATTTCATGCTATTTGCAGGAAAGGACAGAGTCATCGCTGTCTTGTGTTGTCACTGCTCCAACTGGACTGGCAGCACATAATATTAAAGGGATTACTTTACATCGTTTACTGATGCTGCCAGTGGAGCATGACAACAAATTACAATATCACAAGCTATCTGGAGATGCTTGTTTTGAAGTTTCAAGAATCTTGAGGAAAATGAAACTTCTTATCATTGACGAAGTAAGCATGGTTTCCAATGTCATGCTTGCTTTTGTGCATTTGAGGATGCAAGAAGTTCTCAAAACAGAGTATGATGTGTTATTTGGTGGCAAACACATCATTGTTTTCGGAGATCTTTTGCAGCTGACACCAGTGAAAGGGCAACCTGTGTTCAAAATGCTCACGCATGAAGATACCAGGAAGTGCCTAGGCAGCATTGGCAACGTCAATATATGGTTAAACTTCAATTATGCTGAACTGCATGAAAATATGCGTCAGGCGAAGGATGAAGTTTACAAGACTATTCTACAAGATGTTAGAATTGGAAAAGTGACCGAGCATGGGAAAGAAGCTTTACATGCACGATTACTGTCAAATTTATATCCAGAACAAGATGTTGTGCCTGAGAATATTTTTCAGAAAATTACTGAGAAGAAATCTGGAATATGTTTGATGCCAACTCTTGCAGAATGTGCCAAATTTAACAACAAAATGTTGCATTTAGAAAAGCAAGAGATTGTGAAACTGGAAGCTATTGATAGAGTAGAGCATATGGGATCAACAATTATTTTGTCTGAGAATCTGAAAACAAAATTGGATTCATTAGAGAAGAGTATATCTAAAACTGCAGGTTTTGAAAAGACTCTGAATGTGTGCTTGAACTGCCATATAATTTTAAGAAGGAATTTACATGTTGAAAGAGGTCTGGTAAATGGATCAATGGGTAATGTTGTTGATTTTGTGAAATACAGAAATAGAGATGGAATTGAATTTTTAAAAATTAAATTTGATGGCATTGAGGAAGTACAGCTAATTGCTCGTTGTTCTGCTAGATTTTTGCTTGTAAAAGACTTATATGTTCGCCGTAAGCAGTTTCCTGTTTGCTTGGCATATGCGGTGACAATTCATAAATCGCAAGGTTTAAGCGTAGACAGTGCATTGGTGAATATTGGCAGTTCTGTGTTCAAGGAGGGTATGGCATATGTGGCATTGTCACGAGTTAGAACTTTATCGGGATTGTACTTGATTGAGTGTGATGTCACAAACATTTGTGCGGATCTAGATTGTGTTAAGGAATAAGAAGAGAGTATGCGCCACATTTGCCTCAGTATCCTTTGTTTGAGAAACGTGTGGTAGGCCGGAAACGAAGAAATGAGAACAATACTGGGGAGGTTGTAGCAAAAAGACAAAAAGTCAATGAACCTAAAATTACAAGCAGAAACAAAAAGGATTCTGTTGAAGATGTTGTTGGTTTTCAGTTTGAAAACAGTTCTGGTGTCAACTGCTATGCTAATGTAGTGGTTAATGTTTTATTTTCTCTAAAAAATTTAAAAGAAGAGATTGTGGTCAATTCTGATCAAAGATTTTGCAGTTTGTTAAATTCTGTGTTAGAGAAATGTACCACTGATAGAAGAAACATAGAAAGTGTGTCTGAAATTCGAAATCTGTTAGACAGATGTTCAGGCCAAACACAATTCTCTCAAAATATTCAGCAAGATTGTCAGGAGTTTTTAATGTATATGCTTGATGTATTACATGCTGAAGGTGTAGATGTAGATCAGCTGTTTGGGCTTTCTTATCAATGGCAGCATGACTGCGAGAACTGTATGGTATCAAGTACTACTAGTGTAGACTCAGAAAGATTTATATATTTAACTTTGCCAGACAGTAAATCAGTCTCCTTTAATAAGCTAGTAAAAGCAGCTGATCACAACATGGAGTGTAGCCAATGTAAATCTGAAATGATGTCCACATTATTTATACGAACATATGGCCAGTATGTCATTTTAATGTTCCAACGATGTAGGCCTGATGGAACAAAATTGACAACTTTAATTAAAAATGTTGTAGCTTCGCAGTTGTCAATATCAGGAAGGACTTTTGTAACTGCAGCAATTATATATCATGACGGCCCTTCAATAACATCAGGACATTACACAGCTTATTTAAAGTCTAGAAATGGCTGGTCATTCTGCAATGATTCTGTTTTAATTTTCAAAAAAAAATTGCCGTATGAACTTAAAAACTCTTACCTGGTGTTTTTAAAACCAAAATTTTAGGGAAAGAATCTCGGGATGTGCTCTGTGGAATTTCAAGAAGTTCTAATGGCTCCTACACAATTTGGCCTTGAGGATAAGTGTAGTTCAGAGACATAACTTCTAACCATAGGACTGGACATTATGGAGAAATACGTGCACTTTGAATGAGTTCAGAAAAACTGTTTCTTTTTATAAACTAATTGAAGCAGCCAATCAAAACATGGAGTAGAGGGAATGTAAGTCTGCAATGCTGTCTACTGTTTTACATTGCTTTGTGATTAAAAGTGATGTAGAGAATTAAATAATTGTAGTAGTCATAGGGGGAGATGTCATCAGTGATGTCATCAGTGATGTCATTTGAGATGTCATCAGTGATGTCATCAGTGATGTCACTGACCATGTCATGAATGATGTAATATGTGACATGATCAGCAGTGGATTGCGGGTGCGCGATATATAGTTAGTACAACTAACTATATATGGAATTTCAATGGTTTTGTGTGAGTAAAATAAGGTTTTGTAAATGCTAATCCCTAACTATATATGGTCTATAACCTATGGTTTTTTCAGTGAATATATATATATATATATATATATATATATATATATATATATATATATATATATATATATATATATATATATATATATATATATATTATATATATATCCATATCCTACTGGTAGTCGCCAGTAGGTAGATCTAGTTAGGACCTATTTTCCATAGGAAATCCGCAACATTCTATTTGGAATAACTTTGGCGCCGGTTGGCAAATCTTCGCAAAATGTTCAAAACTAATGGCCAGGTCCACTCCGCTCCCATCCTGAAAGTCTCTGGGTGATTTGTGAAGTGGGGGCCGAGAAAACCGGGGGGGACCCAAAACGTGTTTTCCCCATGCAATTTTCCATAGGGACCTTTAGCCAAGGCTACAGCCCGAACTGCTGAACGGAATTACACCAAATTTGGTCCTCAGTTCAGACTCGTGCCTTTTGCTTAAATGGTGTCAATCTGTTCAGTAGTTTTTTTAGATATTAAAGGAAAAAAGTACATATACATCTGGGCGGAGTCTAACGACATCTCATTGGCTGTCAGCACTTCATCCAAGAAGTGTTGGCAGCCATCTTGGAACCAATACACATGATAGCACCTCATTAAAAAACATTGCAGTTAATAGAAGGTTTTAAGACTTTAGTTACATTATAAATCATTTGTTGATGGTACCATACTCATTTTAGGAATTGTGGTGTGTTGTAAGGTGATTTTACCATGTGAAAAAGCCTTCTGCTGGGATATCATGAATCATGTTTGAGAGAAAACAATGTTCTCATGCTTGTCCCATAGAGGTTTGGAAGGTGCTCCAGAAGCTAAAATGAGAGCATATTTTTTTGTAAATTGACATTATCTTTCTCAGTCATGTGAGAATGAAGTCTGACATTCTCAGTAAAACATGTACATCCAACAAGGGCAGAGACAGTTGATTTCTTTGTGTTCTACTGCACTTTTCCAGAGTGTTCTAAGGAACAACTAGAGCGCTAACAGCCTTACTAATTACAAAATTACGGCACACTTGAAGCCATCTTGATTGGAATAAACTGGTAACATTTAAAACATTTAATTTAAAAAGGAACAAAATGAGGGGGTTCATTTTGTCAAAGAAATTATGGTTAGTGTTGTAGAAAGAAAATTAGGGAATGTTTTAAGAGATCTCAAATCCTCTTTTATTGAATTTGAAAAAACACTACCCCCTACAGTAGACAAACACCACTGCGCTTCCCTGAACCCTAAAACACTACCCCCAGCATGACCCCCTACACAAACACCGCTGCACTACCCTAAACCCTAAAACACTACACAATTACCACTGCACTACCCTAAACCCTAAAACACTACCCCCTACACTACACACTTACCACTGCACTACCCTTAACCATAAAACACTACCCCCAGCATGAACCCCTACACTACACAAATACCACTGTACTACCCTAAACCCTAAAACACTACCCCCGCTCGACCCCCTACCCAAACACTGAGCTGCACTAAACCCTAAAACACTACCCCTACATTACACAAACACCACTGTACTACCCTTAACCCTAAAATACTACCCCCAGCACGACCCCCTACACTACACAAACACCGCTGCACTGCCCTAAACCCTAAAACACTACCCCTACACTACACAATTACCACTGCACTACCCTAAACCATAAAACACTACCCCCGCTCGACCCCCTACACTACCCAAACACCACTGCACTACCCTAAAACACTACCCCAGCACGATCCCCTACACTACCCAAACACCACTGCACTACCCTAAACTCAATCCCCCTCCACCATGACCCCCATACACTACACAAACACCACTGCACTCCCTAAACCCTAAATCTACCCCAGCACGACCCCCAACACTACACAGACACCGCTGCACTACACTAAACCCTAAAACACTACCCCCAGCAAGACCCCTACACTACACAACCACCACTGCATGACCCTAAATCACTACCCCCAGCACGACCCCCTACACTACCCAAACGCCACTGCGCTACCCTAAACCCTAAATCTCCCCCCAGCACGAACCCCTACACTACCCAAACACCACTGCACTACCCTAAACTCAATCTCCCCCCACCATGACCCCCTACACTACACAAACCCCACTGCACTACCCTAAACCCTAAATCTACCCCAGCACGACCCCCAACACTACACAAACACCGCTGCACTACCCTAAACCCTAAAACACTACCCCCAGCAAGACCCCTACACTACACAAACACCACTGCACTATCCTAAACCTTAAATCTACCCCCAGCACGCCCCTACACTACATAAACACCACTACACTAGACTAAACACAACCCCAGCACGACCCCCTACACTACACAAACACCATTCCACTACCCTAAACCCTAAATCTACCCCCAGCACGACCCCCTACCTAACCCAAATACCACTGCACTACCCTAAACCCTAAATCAACCCCCAGCACGAACCCCTACACTACCTAAACACCACTGCACTACCATAAACCCTAAAACACTACCCCATACACTACACAAACAACTGCACTACCCTAAACCCTAAAACACTACCCCTAGCACGACCCCCCTACACAAACACCACGGCACTACCCTAAACCCTAAATCTACCCCCAGCACGACCCCCTACACTACCCATTCACCACTGCACTACCCTAAACCCTAAAACACTACCCCAGCATGACCCCTTTCACTACCCAAACACCACTGTACTACCCTAAAAGACTACCTCAGCACGACCCCCTACACTACACAAACATCACTACACTACCCTAAACTCTAAATCTAACCCCAGCACGACCCCCTACACTACCCATTCACCACTGCGCTACCCTAAACCCTAAAACACTACCCCCGGCACGACCCCCTACACTACCCAAACACAACGGCGCTACCCTAAACCCTAAAACACTACCCCCGGCACGACCCCTTACACTAACCAAACACTACTGGGCTATACTAAACCCTAAAACACTACCCCCGGCACGACCCCCTACAATACCCAAACACCACTGCGCTATACTAAACCCTAAAACAATACCCCCGGCACGACCCCCTACAATACCCAAACACCACTGCGCTAACCTAAACCCTAAAACACTTCCCCCAGCACGACCTCCTACAATACCCAAACACCACGGCCCTGTGGTGCGTTTTAAGTTGAGGAATTAATTCCTCTTCCATCTTGAGGGTCCCTGGGGGCCAACTCGCCCACCAGGTACCTCCAGTATGTGCCAGGGAGCTGCCTTGCAGAGCGGTGTTATGAGGCCACTCCCCTTTTTACACCTCTCTGCAACGCAGCTCTGTGGCGCTTACTGAAGGTAGCTGGTGGGCTAGTTGCACCCCAGGGACCCTCAGTATTCAAGGGGAGTTAATCCCCAACTTAAAACGCGCCAAGGGGCGCGTTTGCACAGTGGTGAAGGGAGGGGGCTGGCCTGAGTTCACGTGTGCAAAAACACCCTGTGGCGCGGTTTAAGTTGGGGAATTAATTCCTTGTCAATCCTGAGGGTCCCTGGAGCCAACTAGCCAACTAGCCAACCAGGAACCTCCAGTAAGCGCCACTGAGATGTGTTGCAGAGTGTTGTAAAAAGGGGCGTGGCCTCTGAACACCTCTCTGCAAAGCAGTCTCCTGGCGCATACTGGAGGTACCTGGTGGGAATTAATTCTCTAACTTAAAATGCGCCACAGAGCGTGTTTGCAGACATATCACCTCAGGTCACGCCTCCTACCTCCACCCCTGTGCAAACGCACCCTGTGGCGCGTGTTAAGTTGGGGAATTAATTCTCTTTCAATACTGAGGGTCCCTGAGGGCCAAATAACCCAAAAGGTATCTCCAGTATGTGCCAGGGAGCTGTGTTGCAGACAGGCGTTCAGAGGCCACGCCCCTTTTTATTTCTCTCTGCAACGCAGCTCTGTGGCGCTTACTGGAGGTACCTAGTGGGCTAGATTGACCCTAGGGACCCTTAGGATTGAAGGGGACTTAATCTCTCAGCTTAGAACGGTGACAAGGTGTGTTTACACAATGGTGAAGGCAGGGGACAGGGCGTGATGTGTGCAAACACGCCCTGTGGCGCGTTTTAAGTTGGGGAAAAAATCCACTTCAAACCTGAGGGACCGTGGGGGCCAAGTAGCCCAACAGGTGCTTCCAGGAAGCGGCACTGCGCTGCGTTGCAGAGAGGTGGTGCAGGCTGTGCCCCTTTTTACACCTCTCTGCTACGCAGCTCTGTGGCGCATACTGGATGTACTACAAAATTCCGATTTACTTACCTGTTATCAGAAGAGACCTCAGTGCTGCATCTTTGAGCCCAGTACTGATCCTGAAAAAAAATTCTAACCATACTTACCAGTAACTTCCTTCCATAGGCGAACATTGACTTCACTTGGAAATTCTTCTGAGTGTGGAGTTTTCGCAATTTAAAATATTCACCTAAAATCATCTGAACAACAAATTCCGATTTACTCACCTGTTATCAGGAGAGAACCCAGTGCTGCATCTTTCAGCCCAGCACTGAACCTGGAAAGATTTTCTAACCGTACTTACCAGTAACTTGTATTTCCTTCCATAGGAACCCATTGTCTGGTTTTCACCAGAAAAGTTTTTAAGTTTTGACTTTCACAAACTACAAATATTCCTTAAAAATCATCTGTATGACTCAGTGATGCCATTATTGATGTTATTTGAGAGGTCATCAGTGATGTCACTGACCATGTCATGAATGATGTAATGTGACATCATCAGCAGTGGATTGCGGGCGCGCGAGTTATAGTTAATACAACTAACTAGATCAGAGGAATTTGAATGGTTTTGTACGAGTGAAATGTCCAGCTAACTATAACACCCCTAAAACCTATATTTTTTTCAGTGAATTTCAAAGTTTTTTTTAATGCTAATTCCTAACTATAACACCCCTAAAACCTATGGTTTTTCAGTGAATTTCAAAGGTTTTTTTAAATGCTAATTCCTAACTAGATCAGGCCTCAAACCTATGTTTTTTTCAGTGAATATATATATATATTTTATTTACCAATGATTGTATTTTTTGACCATTACATTATTTATATATAGAATAATCAATGTGAAGTGCCTATCTGATTGCACATTTTAACAATTTATGTGCTTAAAAAATGTATTGAGCCAAATAATTGTTTTAGAGCATTTTAGACATCCTTGCACTACACACATTTATTGGAACATTTATTTCAGTATTTTACGTTGGTAATAGAGACATATATATATTTTTACAATAGTATTTATATATACAGGCATATTTACAGGGTTTGAACTGTATGAATTTTCAGTCAAACCATGATCAATCATTGGTAAAGTAACAACAGGATGAAACTGATATATGCCAACACACATATGCGGCAGCTAGTTAGCTTTAGACAACACATTACATAGGGCACTCATGAACCTCCCTAAGGGCGCACCACACCACAATAGATTGACAGAAATGGATACATCAGCAGGAGGCCTACATTCTGGTATTTACACCAAAATAGTCCTCACACAGTATACAGGATACGGACATACAGGATACACCAATATAACAAATATCAACGGCTATTGAGCAAAGAACAATTTACAGCAAAGACGCTTTGCAATTAAAACAATACAAATGAAAACTCTAGGTACAGACAGCGCAGGCAGCAGTCAAAACAGCGGAAAACAGTAAAAATATTGCACATCTGACTGAATGAATGGGAGTTATTTTAATTCTTGCACCAAGCACTTTTTGCCCTACTTAACCAGCACAATTTTTAACACTTTTGAGAGATACTAGGTGAATTTTTCACATCCGTTTATGCATTGACCAGCAAAAGAACCATTAGGAAGGAAATGGTGCTCAAAAGCATGAGCCAAACAGGTCAACAGTAGGACTGGGTGGTAAATTCCGTTCCGCTCACGGAATTTGGGTAATTTCTCGTTCCGCGGAGAACGTGAAATTGCCCAAAATTCTGAGTTCTGCAACTTCGCAAAATTGTTTGCTTGTTCGCGTTCTCAAATGCATGTTCGCGAGATATTTCCCCTCGAGCACGCAAACAGCGATTGCGAACAGTAAAAAAGCATCGCAAACATGCAATTCTGCGTGTACGCGGAATTTCTGCGTGTTCGGAGACTTTAACGTTTCGCGGAGATTTGCATAATGCGATTAGGCAAATTCCGCCCACCCCTAGTCAAGAGGTTTATGCACTTAGAATCAAAATGAATGAAATGATTTTGAAGTATTGCAACATGGAATATAATGTTACCTGTTTTATCCTCCAAATACAATAATTATGATGGCACATTCCCTATGTATATTTATTAATTTGTTCAAATGTCCTACTTCTATGTCTATTGCTGAGCTTGCCCACGTAATGGTTTACACCGAGCACTCGTCACTTTAAAAATGAAAAGTTTACTCACTTCCATGTCATGTGATCAAGGCTCTTACGAGCCGAAACGAGTCAGACCGAGTAACAGCAATAAAGGAAAATCACAACATTCTATTCCCAATAGCTTTGGTGCCGATTGATGAATCTTCGCAACATTTTCAGAACTAATTCTTAGTTGATATCAGCTCCTATGTTGAAAGTTTGGGGGTGATTCGTCAGGGGGGGCAAGAAAAAAAGGGGGTCCCAAAACGTGTTTTTTCAATGTTAATTAAAAAAAAAAAAACTTTAGATAAAGGCTACAGGTCGAACGGGTGAATGGAATTACACCAAATTTGGCAGGGAGAAGGGTCTTGGTCTAGAAAGCACGCTTTTGTGTGTTTGGTGTAAATCCGTTCAGTAGTTTGAGAAATATCAAAATTTACAGATATTGATATTTGGGAATTCTGCCATCTGATTGGCACGAGCTTGCTGCTTATTGGCTGCGAGCGGTGTGAGCGGTTGCAACTAGGAATTGTTGGCCACCATTTTGTGATTCCGTTGAAGCGAGTACGGGATAAAAAAGGGCGAAAAAAGTGGGAAATAGGAGGGTAGGAGCACTGTAACCTCTGTGGGGTGTTTAGGGTGTGCTATAGAGGGGTGCAAAGCGAAGTATTCACCCCTACGGTATTGCCTAGAGTCTGTTGCTGGTAAGGTGAGGTGGTGCGGGACTCGGGGATTAAAGCGTGAGCCCAAACTGTGTGTCTTATGCTGTGAAGTCATGTGCCGTGGCTTCTGCGCTATATTTGTGGAAGTAGTGTCAGCATGTGTTTATACCTATTAGGACGAACTACTTACCCGTACTGGTGTGAAAGTCCTGGGTACAGAAAATATGTGATGTATTGTCTAGAGCCTCATGGAATGAGGAAGTGTTGGCCTCCATTTTGTGATTCCATTGAAGCAAGTACGGGATAAAAAAGGGCGAAAAAAGTGGGAAATAGGAGGGTAGGAGCACTGTAACCTCTGTGGGGTGTTTAGGGTGTGCTATACAGGGGGTGCAAAGTGAACTTCTCATATCTACCGGTCAGAAAGTGCTAGCCTACGAAAATTAAGTGAGGTATAGCCTAGAGTGTGATGCTGCTAAGGTCAGCTGGTGCGGGACTCGGGGATTAAAGGGTGAGCCCAAATTGTGTGTCTTATGCTGTGAAGTCATGTGCCGTGGCCGCTGCACTACAGCTGTGGAAGTAGTGTCAGCCTGTGTTTATAACAACTAGGACGAACTGCTGAGCCATACTGGTCTGAAAGTCCTGGGGTACGGAAAATATGTGAGGTAGTGTGTAGTCTCTCATGCTGCTAAGCTGAGCTGCTGCCGGACTCGGGGATGAAAGCGTGAGCCCAAACTATGTGTCATATGCTGTGAAGTCATGTGTTCTGGCCGCTGTGCCACATCTGTCCAAGTAGTGTCAACATGTAGTTATAGCTACTCGGAGGAACTTTTGTTTCGAACATTGTAACTTGTGTTTGGTGCTTAGGGGGTGTTATATAGGAAGTGCGAAGGTAACTGTGTGTATGAAATGAATATGGTATTTAGAAAGTGGAAAGCACTAACTCCAACGGGTCCGATGGCGCTGGGGGCGTAAGCAGAGGTGCTGCTGGAGTTGGGGATAAAGCTGATGAACTACTGACCCCTATTGTGAACTGTTAACCTGCACGTGCCGTTAAATGGTCGATAAAATGTTGCAAAAGTATATCGTTAGGTTACAAAATAAATTGATGAACTTTTAACCTGCAGGTGTCTTAGAATGTTCCACAAAGTGTGGTGATTAAATAGGTTGAACTTGTGACCTGTATGTGGCGTGGATTATTAAGTGGCTTTTCATATGGAAAATTCAAAATTAACCAATGGAGAAAATTTTGGAATGTCGTTGAAGGAATGAAGTATTCTGATTTGCTCTTTACATGTATTTATGTGTGGAACGACAGAGAAATTGTGCCATTCCTGGTTCCATTCTTGATTAAATCAATGCTTTACATGTACTATGTGACAAAGAAAGAATTGTGTGCATGTGTGACATTTGAAATCTGCACAACATCTACAAAGGTGAGTTAGAAATGAACAAGGTGTGTTATGTGTTCTGTAGTAGTGATTAAGTATTTGAGGTGATGTTTTTAATTTTGAAAGTATTTTTTATTTCAAAGTAATATAGTGTTGGTAAAGTGTGGTGTTTGATATTGGTTATAAAATATGCATAAAATTTGAGCTGTTGTTAAATAAGTATTACCTGTTGGCGGTCGCAGGTAGGTAGTTATAGTTAGGACCTAGTTACCATAGGAAAATGGCAACATTCTTTTCCCAATAACTTTGGCGCCGATTGACGAATCTTCACTAAATTTTCAAAACTAATTCTTTGTTGATATCAGCTCCTGTGTTTGGGGGTGATTCGTCAAGGGGAGGCCGAGAAAAAAAGGGGGGTCCCAAAACGGGTTTTCTCCATGTTAATTTACCTAGGAAACTTTAGACAAGGCTACAGGTCCAACGGGTAAACGGAATTACCCCAAATTTGGCAGAGAGAAGGGACTTGGTCTAGAAAGCACGCTTTTGTTTATTTGGTGTAAATCCATTCAGTAGTTTTTGAGAAATATCGACATTTACAGATATCGATATTTGGGAAGTCTGCCATCTGATTGGCTGAGGCGTTACGAGCAGGAGCTTATTCACTGCGAGCGGTAGGAGCGGTTGCAACTAGGAAGTGTTGGCCGCCATTTTGTGATTCTGTTGAAGCGAGTAAGGGAGAAAAAGGGTGAAAAAAGTGGGAAATAAGAGGGTAGTAGCACTGTAACCTCTGTGGGGTGTTTAGGGTGTGCTATAGAGGGGCTGCAAAGCGAAGTATTCACCCCATCCGATGTGAAAGTGGTGGGTTATGGAAATTAAGTGAGGTATTGCCTAGAGTCTGTTGCTGCTAAGGTGAGCTGGTGCAGGACTCTGGGATTAAAGCGTGAGCTCAAATTGTGTATCTTATGCTGTGAAGTCATGTGCTGCGGCTGCTGCACTACAGCTGTGGAAGTAGTGTCAGCATGTGTTTATACCTACTAGGACGAACTACTGACCCATTCTGGTCTGAAAGTCCAGGGGAACCAAACATTTGCGAGGTATTGTCTAGAGTCCCATGGTGCTTAGCTGCTGCCGGACTGTGGGATGAAAGCATGAACCCAAAACGTGTGTGCTCTGCTGTGAAGTCATGTGCTCTAGGCGCTGTGCAATACCTGTCCAAGTAGTGTGATCATGTAGTTATAGCTACTTGGATAAAATTTTGTTTCAAACATTGTAGCTTGTGTATGATGCTTAGGGGGTGTTATAGAGGGAGTGCGAAGGTAAATTCGCACGGACAAATCAATTCGGTATTTGTGAAGTGCTAACTACTCACTCCTACGGGTCGGATGGCGCTGGGGGCGTAAGCTGAGCTGCTCACGGACTCGGGGTAAAGCCGTTGAACTACTGACCCCTACCGGTCTGAAAGTGAGGGGTACGGAAATTAAGTGAGGTATTGCGTAGTGTCATGCTGTTAAATTTAGCTGCTACTGGACTCGGGGATGAAACCGTGAGCCTAAACTGTGTGTGCTATGCTGTGAAGTCATGAGCTCTGGGCGCTGTGCCACACGTGTTCAACTTGTATATGGTGCTTAGGTGGTGTTGTATAGGGAGTGCAAAGAGAAATTAATACGGTATTTGTAAAGTGCATAAGGGTGAGTAGAGCCGTGGATCAAAACAAGAGGTCTGTGCTGCAAAGTGAGATGGTCTGGCCGCTGTGCCACAGCTATGTGGAGAATACATTTTGGCGAGGGTCTGGGAGTTGCTGTTATCTGGCCCTAAAATAGCGGGCCTAAGTTGTAAGTTATAGGGTGGCGCTAAAAAGAGCCCTTGTGTTCATTATTTGGAGCTACATACGGGTGCGGATGTTTCCCTGATCTGTGAAGTGTACTCCATCACTTCTGCATATTTCCGCCATATCAAAACGTATGTTGTTTTTGTAGACGGAGCCCATTTTGTGGTCTCTGAGGTATGCAGACACAGCTTTGTTGACTTACATCCGAGATTTTTCAATCTGAGGACAAAATTGTTTGGACCATTTCCACTTCTGTCCCAGTCAATGTGCCTAGGTTGTTTCCACCACAGTGCACAATCATAAGGGCAGGGTGTTGGAGATGCAAACAGATTTTAACCAAAGGCAACAATTGGTGTACTTCAATCCTCTCTGACCAAACCATTTAATGTCCACATTTTGTAAACCTAGGTCTAAGTCAATACGTCTCTGTTCTGCATACCTCTTGCACCAGAAAACATAGCTATGTCCTACGATCCACACTAGCATTTTGAAGGTATGGCTGGAAAGTATGGAAAGATGTCTGTAGCTCATGCAGTTCCTTCGTAGAATAAGAGATATGTTTAAAGATAGGGAACTAGTTTCTTTTCGCATACAAAACAGTACCTGATTGGGAGATGAAAAGCATTGTTTTTAAAAGTAGGGTGCACATTCGTTTTGTAAAAAATCATCTTTGTGACTGGGTAAGAAAAAGCAGTTTGAACGTGGAGTACATATTATAGGATAAAATTTGATCAACACAACCACACCTGCTACTTACATTTGGAATGTAGTGCTCGAAATTTAAACAATCGAGAACTTTTAACCTGCACATGCCGTTAAATGTTCGAGAAAATGTTGCAAAAAAATATTGTTAGGTTTAAAAAACATTGATGAACTTTTAACCTCCACTTGTAGAATGTTTTGGAAAGTTTGTTGAAAGAATACGTTGCATTTATGACTTCTATGTGTACTTGAATATTAATAAAATTGTTTATTTGGAAAATTAGAAAGACAGTAATAGAGAGAAGTTTTAAAAGCTAAAAGAATCAAGGAACTATTTTAATTTATTCTTTATTACCTACTGGCAGTTGCCAGTAGGTAGTTATAGAGTTAGGACCGAGTTTCCATTGGAAGTGCATTTTTTGTTTTGCTTATAACTTTGGCGTCTTTTGATCAATCGTCATGAAAGTTTGAAAACTAATTCATTCTTCATATCCGCTCCTATGTTGATAGTTTGGGGGTGATTTGTCAAGGTGGGGCCGAGATAAAAGGGGGTCCCAAAACATGTTTTCTCCATGTTCTTATTTTATTTTATTTATTTATCTTTATTTCGGCTAGATTGCCATAAAAGAATCACAACACAATTCATTATAAAATACATCAAGTCACAATTTTAGCTTACATATGGAACAGGTAATACGATTATAATCTAAAAAATAAATTCCCAATAAAACTATCTCTGAACTCAATAAAATACCAATAGCCCTTTTAGTGCTTGATAAAAACACATTGGGTCATGTAAACTCATCTCTTTAGCATTACAACTTTAGGCCTTTTTTCCTGCGCAAGAAATAAATCGAATACAGAAATCGGCTAACACTGAATACTATTATTAGGGTTGTGTGTTTTGTTCATTCTTAGTGCCTGATTACAAGATCTTATTCCTAGATGTACACATAGAGGCTTAATCCATTTTCTTCTGGCCAGTGCATAAGCTGTACAGAAGAAAAGGATATGAGGGTCATCTTCCTTCTGATTGCCCTCGCACATGTTGCAGGTTTCATCTGCCACTGGTGCTAAACCATTGGTCCCCCTAGACCAGCGCACCAAGGTTGTTTTGGTCAAAGGGTTGCCATATCTTAGTTTCATAAAAAGGGTTTTGGCAAGTGGAGGCTCAATTTCGTCAAGGAAGGCCTCAAAAAAAGGCTCATCCTTGAAGCTTAAAAAGTTGGTCACTAGAGTCCCAGCATTATTCACATTTGTTATTAAATTAGACACAAAACTCCAAAAGCCCTTTTTACAACCAATTTTGAATTTGGCGGTAAACCTTCCGGATTCTCCCCAAAATGATTTAAACCTATTTTGGTGAACCAGATTTTAACATGTTTTAGCCAAGGATTGGTATTCAGTTTATCCAACCCCAGTATCTCTTTTAGACCTTCCCTATAATCGTGCAATTCAGGTATCTGCCAAAGCCTTACCCATAGCATTAGTGGCCGGACGATAGTGTAGTGATCAGTCCTTTTGACATTTAAATCCAGCTGAAGTGGCACCAAAGGAGTACCTCTTGGAGCCCTTACCAAACTTCTCATAAAGTTATTATCCATAACAGTAAATGTGTCCTTTGACATGGGCCCCCAAATTTCAGCACCATAGAAGTCTGCTAGTTGGACTTTAAATTTAAATAACTCCACTACCGGTGACACAGCTTTGCTAGTACTCAAGCTTTGCTTCCTAAGGATAGGTGTTACATTCTGTGCAAATATCAACTTGCTTTTTTCAATTTGGGGCCGCCAGGAGAAGTTAGAATCTAACGTGACCCCTAAATATGAGAAGTTTTGAACCGATTCCAGTTTCTCACCATTCAGAATTAGACAGCCTTTATCTGTTTTTGATGAATTTACGGCCATACATTTTGTTTTTTTCCAATTAATTTCTAATCCCTTCTTGCTGCAATAATCGCTAAAGGAATTAAGTAGTGCCTGAAGACCTTTCTTAGTTTGAGAGATCAAAATAGTGTCGTCTGCGAATAGTAATGAAGTTACCTTTTCTCCATTCAGTTTTGGTGAATCATTTTTACATCCCACTAGATGTGCAGGGATTTCATTCACGAAAAAGGAGAACAGTGTGATGGCCAATACGCAGCCTTGGCGAACGCCACGCTCGATAGGTATTTTCTGGGTTAATTCCCCATTTGGACCTCATCGCACTTTTGCGAAGTTTCCAGCATGCAGCTCAATTATCTGTACCAACAAACTGCTAGGAAACTCTGCTTCACTCAATGTTCTCCATAGAAGGTCTCGTGGCACTAGGTCGAATGCTGCTCTCAGATCAACGAAAGCAAAGTATAAGTGGCCCTACTTAATGTGCACATATTTCCAGTACAGACAGCAAAATCTGAATACTTGGTCAATTGTGCTCACTTTACATCGAAAACCAGCTTGATATTTCGTTATGATCGCATTCTCCTCCAACCACTCATTAACACGAATTAGGATGTGTCTCGAGTAGATTTTTTAGAGAATGTCCATCAGGCTTATTGGCCGATAATTAAAAGGGTCCAGCCGATCCCCTATTTTAAAGATTAAAATAATTTCTGCTCCCCTCCAGCTTTCTGGGAAATCTAGACTGTGGGATAGCTTATTACACAGATAATTTATGTACGGTGCCCATACCTTTAAGTCGTGCTTGTACAGGTCCCCTGGTATTTTATATAGCCCTGGCGCTTTACCACTTTTTACCGAGTTTATTGCCGCCTCGGTTTCTTCTATTGTAAATTCCAGGTAGACTGTGGCGTGTTTAAGCCACGGGGCATCATCGCCGGAGTCTCTTGAAATTGTGTCATACTTTTTGTAAAGGTTCGTGAAGTGGTTGACCCACGTTAGCTCGTCAAGGTAGACATCTTTTGCCACTCTCCCTACGTGGTTACCATTGGCGACTAACCTCCAGAACCCTACATTATCCTTTGTTTTGACAGCTATCAACAGGTCCGCCCAGCTTTCTTCCTCCCAAGCCTTTCTTGAGGCATTTTGTACCTGCTTATAAGTTTTCCTTGCTATTTTTACATCTTCCGCGGATTTAGATTTGATCGCGAGCAGAAGAGCCCCCTTAGATTCCCTGCATAATCTGTCATACCATGGCTTACTATGGGACAGATTATGTAATTTTTGTTGATTTTTTTTGGGCATTTTTGTGACTAACGTTCTCAAAGCTATAAAAAAAATTTGTGTGAAGTGACAAAAAACAAGCAGGGTTATCATCATCGGTAAGAGAATCTATAAAACTTCCGAAGGACCCTGTAAAAAGTGTGTAGATTTCGGCAATAATCTCGCCATGCTCCAGAATATGTGACCATTTAAGTGCTCGTCTGTTATTACTGACAAGGATCTCATCACTCGTTCCACTATTTACATCAGTTGTCGGCACATGTACAGAGCAGAGAAGCTTCTAACAATAGGCCCAGGGGGTAGTGATCACTTTCTAACCTGTCCTCTACCTCAATATCAATCATACTCTGCCAAATAGATAGTGAGACAATTACAAAGTCTAGATTGCTTTTGCAGTTGTTTCTAGAAAATGTTGGTTTTTTGGAGGTGTCAGACGGGAGCCGCCCATTACAGGCCCTGAGGCCATGCTCCGCAGACAACTTCATTAGTTGAACTGCCAAAACTGTGCACTTGACAGGTTTATTGTTCTCCAATGTTGGAATATTAATAGCTTGGTCCTCTTCTTCAAAAATATCACTAAGCCCTGGGACCGGTTCGTAGTTATAATTTAAGTCACCAGCTATAATGACATATTCCTCTTTTCCAACTATTCTACCTAAAAGGGAGTCTAGTTTAGCTAGAGTGGGAGATTCTTTGGATGCAGGGGCAGGTCTGTTGTAGACATTTATTAGGTAAAGTGTTTTCCCTTCACATGTAGTGATTTTCAAAGCTAATATGTCAAGTGAATTTGTGTCTACTACATCAATCTGTATCCTCAAGGTTACCTTCACCCAGGTTATTAAGCCACCTGAGGGCCTTCCCCTTGTAAATGGAATAGCACCAATTCCAAAAAATGTGAACCCTACCCTATGTGGTATAGCTACCGCCCAAGATTCCTGTAGCAGACCGAAATCACTGGAATCAATATACTTTGCCCATTCCGGGTCCCTCAAATTCTTGGCGACACCGGCTATATTCCATGAGACTAATTTCAGTGTCTCACCCTTGCTACTTAATACAGCAGATGGTTCCAAGATTGGGGGTTCCATGTTTGGTAACGTCTCTCTCATTGGTTCCTCTCCCAATAAGACTGTGTCTTCGCACATCCAACCTCTATCTCCCTTCATAATGGCATTATTTGTGTTCCTAGGTTCTGGTGGCAAAACATCTTGTTGTCTTTCTCCCTGGTCACAATCTACCACCACTACTTCAATGCCGGTTAGTGGATTAACTACATCTAGATCTCTAATATTGGTAAATGCACTATGATCCTTTTTGTTTCCTACACCCGTGTGCACTTCTAGGTTTGCTTCCATATTTCTTTCTCTTGGTTCGTTCCAAGTAGAGGGGTTCAGCCTACGTGTTCTAACTTGGGTGCTAATTGCACATCCCGCCAAAGGATTCAGTCAATCAACTGCTTCTAGGCAGCTGAATCTGTTATAGGTTGGCAATCCCATCCATTGTCTTGGATTTCCCAGGTTCCCACCACATAATCTACCTGAAGCACTATGATTAACCATTGTCCACCTTCCACCACCCTCTAGATGCGTTTTGGGTGGATAAAAGTAGGACAGTGGTCTAATTTGAATTGTATTGTTTCCGTCAAACGTGCGTGGGTTCCAGGAGCACAGGTGGTGCACAGTACGTGGATCTTCGAATGTGACCACCACACAATCTCCTGGTATTGTCTTTCTTGTCGGGCCTATCCATGGAACCCTACGAACCATTAATATTTTGCTTTTTATATGGTGTGGTAAAGGCCTCTGTACATTTAACCAATGTGAGACTTTGTTTTTCAGTGCCCAAAAACTCTCTTCTACTTGATTATTCAATTCCGGAACCCCCGTCAAAACAATTACATAAGGGCTAGCATCTGGTGGCAAGTCTATGTAACCTACCCTAGGTTTCTTCCCCAATGGGTTCCCTTTCTGTCTCTGTTGGGTATCCTTTGTAGCATTAACGCCCTGTGCTGGAATTTCTTTGGCTATTGGGGCACTAGTTATGGTATTTGCAGAGGGTGCATTTAATTGATTGACACTAATACTCGGAGGTAAAGGCTGTCTTATGGGAACGGCACTAGTTCCCTGATGCAAGGGATGTAATATATTGTTGTCTATTGGGGCTACTACAGGCACTGAGGCTACACGTGCAGTAGTATTAATCTCTGAATCAGCTATACTCAGACTTGCATGTATTATAATACTCTTTTCAACCTCCAACAGCTGGTTTTCCATTCGTGTCAATCTTACTTCTAGTGGCATTAGGAGTGATTTAAGAAGGTCCCCTATTTTCTTCACTAGGATCCCATTTCCCTCCTCAACAGTCGCTACTCTACTTCCTCCCAAGTTGTTTGGAGATAAAACTTCTTGTGCCCCTTCAGTTATTTCAAGATTTACAGTATTTTGGTCCTCCACCTGCTCCATTGTCATAGTTTGTAGCCCTTTGCCCGTTCCATCCCCCTCTTTAACTGGTATGGCATTTTCCTGTGCCTTGCCTACTTTTTGTCTTTTCCTAGCATAGGCAGAAGGGATGGGGCGTTTTCGTTTGGGTATAGCGCCCTCCTTCCTCCCGCGCAATTGCCTTGTGCTGGTCTCATTCTCAGGGGCCTCCAGCTCTATGATTATCGGTACGTTGTTGCTAATCACAGCTGGCTCTACTGGGGATGAAACTTCAAGAGGTGGATTTTCACAGGGCAATTGTAATGGAACATGTATGGGAATTAGTAACTGTGGGTTCGGAAACATAGTTTGATGCACCTCCACCTGTGTTATTAGAGCAGAACTTTTGGTGCGTTCTGGGGTTTTGGCTGATGCTATATGGCCTAAGGACGATCTCTTGGCCATTGAAGGGTCTTGGGACATTCTTCTGGCCATTGCAAGGTCGAGCGAGACCCTTTGCTCCATTAGGTTAATACCCATGTCTATTACCGAGTTCGTCCTAGTAATAAAATCATCTAGCGTGCCTGTTAGCTTGGTTCCCCCCTTCGCCACCTTACTTCTGTCCGTGTGTGGGGCAGATGATTCCAGGCAAATCCTCAGGCCTCAGGGTCCCGGCGAGATCACAGCAGCAAAGTTCAGGCGCCCGCGAAGCGGGGGCCGCGAGAAGTGGCGAAGTCGCCGGACAAGGCAAGGCAAACAACAAGGTCCGCAGCAGCAACAACCCTCCGACGTAGCACAAGAAGGCTCCCACCAGGTACACTCACTGCAAGTTCTTTTCAGCAGGAGGGGGCGGGAAGAGGACCAGCTGCAGCCGATCAGCGCCGCTGAGCAGGCTGGTCCTCGCAGTCCCGCCTCTGTCCGTGTGTGAGGCAGATGATTCCAGGCAAATCCTCAGGCCTCAGGGTCCCGGCGAGATCACAGCAGCACAGTTCAGGCATCCGCGAGCGACTCCCGCGAAGCGGGGGCCGCGACAAGTGGCGAAGTGGCCGGACAAGGCAAGGCAAACAACAAGGTCCGCAGCATCAACAACCCTCCGACATAGCACAAGGAAAGTTTAGACAAGGCTACAGGTCGAACGGGTGAACGGAATTACCACAAATTTGGCAGGGTCTTGGTGTAGAAAGCACACTTTTGTTTATTTGGTGTAAATCCGTAGTTTTTGAGAAATATCGAAATATACAGATATCGATATTTGGGAATTCTGCCATCTGATTGGCTGAGGCGTTACGAGCAGGAGTTTGCTGCTTATTGGCTGTGATGGTGTTGCAACTAGGAAGTGATGGCTGCCATTTTGTGATTCCGTTGAAGCGAGTATGGGGAAAAAAGGGCGAAAAAATTAGGAAAGGAGGGTAGGAGCACTGTAAGCTTTGTGGGGGAGTGTGAAGCGAAGTAGCCACTGTTACCGGTATGAAAGTGCGGTGTTGCTCTGTGTAACATGGTGCTGATATGATATGGTGCTACTACACTCTGGTATGAAACCGAGAGTCTAAACAGTGAGGTCATTGCTGTAAAGTGATGTGGTCTGGTGTTTGTAGCATACGTGTGCAAGTAGTGTTAGTAGGCGTTTATACCATACAGGGAGTGGGAAGCGAACTTCTGACCGCTACTGTGTGTTGATAGTATACCGGAAGCGGGCAGCCTACCGGTGTGAAGACTTGGGGAAGAAACCGAGGTGATTGCTGTAAAAGGATGGGCTCTGGGCGCTGTAGTATACGTGTGCAAGTAGTGTTAGTAGGCGGTTATACAATACCGGAAGTGGGAAGCGAAGTACTCACGCCTACCGGTGTGAAGACTCTTGGATGAAACCGAGCTGATTGCTGTGAAGTGAGGGGCTATGGGTGCTGTAGGATACTAGCCGCTGTAGTATAAGTGTGTAAGTAATGTCAGTATATGTTTATAGTATATAGGGAGTGGGAAGCGAACTATTCACCCCTACTGGTGTGAAGACTCGGAGAATAAACCGTGAGCCTAAATTGTGATCTCATTGCTGTAAAGTGATGAGCTCTGGGCGCTGTGGCATACCTGTGGAAGTAGTGTTAGTTTGCTTTAATACAATATAGGGAGTGGGAAGCGAAATACTTACCCCTACCGGTCTCAAGACTCGCGGATGAAACCATGAGTTCATTGCTGTAAAGTCATGTGCTCTGTGTAGTATTGCAATGTAAGTCATAGTAGAATGTTAGTATGTAATTCTACTAGAATCTAAGTATGTATTGTTAGAATGTAGGGCTGTCATGAGGGGAACCTTGCGGAGTTTGTACACGGTGCTGGAGAAGATGGTTGCCTTGTTGTCTTCTGTTGGTGGCTGTTTCAGTTGTCTTGTTTTTCTGTAATAAATCTACTTATTGGATCCACTGCTGTCTGCCTCTTCACTACATGAATTTGGAGACGAGCAGGAGAAGGTAAAAAGAAAGCACCACTCACCAATATTTCAAAATTGCTTGTGTTATGCTGAACACCCGTTTTCTTCGTGTAGCTGTTTCTACTCATGCCAGGGTCGTCGGCTCAGTGAACTATGTCATCCGACTTCTGGTAGGATTTATATTTTGCGCTTCCTCTGCTTCTCTTACATTCTGGTCGCTGTACTACATGGGTGTAAGTAGTATTAGTATGCGTTTATACTAACAAATGCATCATGGTCCTAGCGAGGGCGACATGTCTGGAGCAGCTCATACAATGCCCCAGGGTGTGCATTCGCGGGACATTTGTGTTTGCTATTAGAGGGCTGGTGCTTGGCTTCCACCCTGTGATAGCAAATCCTTGTTTGACTACTTGAAGCGAGAGGAGGAAAACCTCGTATCGCTTTAATAGAGAGGATGCGGATGGTGAAAATAGAGAGAAAAAAACAAACAAAAAAAATGGGGGGTCTCACCCGATCTTTTAAATGAGGCCCCTGGTGGGTAATGTTCGGTGGCCAATGCAATGATTATATTGCGGGTTCCCTGTAGGACTGGGGATCTTAATGTCACACGTAAATAAGGCGCGGAAGGGCACAGAGACGTTTTGCAGCCTAGGGGACCGCCACCTTCCCGGATATTTTTTACTAATTGTTCGGGGGGTTCGAGGCCAACTGAAGTCCAGGGATCGCCACACTCCAGTGCTTTATATATGCAGGGTGGGCCTCGACAGTCCCTGAAACCTCAGTGGTCCTAGGCAGTGCCTTATTTGTTCTGTAATCACACGTGCAGTACTTATGGTGTTATAAAGTGATACACTCATAGAACTCTTGCAGTTGTAGAAATACCCAGGCTTCATTTGTCTAATAGTCAGTTAGATTATGTTTGGTAGGTGCACTGTAATATTGAAAGTTTGCCCTTAAAATCTCCTATAAACAGATGATTTTCACAATAAACAATAGACAAGTGTTGTCAGAAAAAGAAGACCTATACACTCAGTTACTATTTAAAAAGGAATATGCTACTTACCAGTATGCATCTGTTCTTGGCATGTAGGGCTGCTGACATTCATATCTGTGCATAGATCGCCGCCTAGTGTTGGGTCCGGATGATTGCACATTGTTGTCCTGGAAGAGTCTTCAAAGTATCACAAGATAGGTGGCTCCTCCCTCGGACTACAGTGCGCATGGGCATCCTCTCCATCCTCAGATTGCTTTTCGCCATTATGGCAGAGATGGCGTATAGTACAGTAAGAGATGTCCATGCAAAGAGTGAATGCTACAGCTGCGACAGGCACCGGGGAGGTGGGTGGGCGATATGAATGTCAGCAGCCCTACATGCCAAGAACAGATGCATACTGGTAAGTAGCATATTCCGTTCGAGGCATGTGGGCTGCTGAATTCATATCTGTGCATAGAATGTATAGCAGTATCTCCCCTAGCGGTGGCTGCCTGTGTCAGCTGCAGCAGTCTGAAAAAGAGTTTTGAGAACAGCCTGTCCTACAGCAACTTGCTGTTAGGAATGTACATCTACACAATAGTGTTTGGTAAATGTATGTATGGTTGACCATGTGGCTGCTCTACATATTTCGTGTAAAGGAATATTTCCTAGGAAAGCCATGGATGCCCCTAGTTTGCGTGTAGAATGCGCCCTAGGGGGAACAGTTAAGGTGCGTTTTGCCTTTAAGTAACATATCTGAATGCACTTAACGATCCATCTGGCTATACCGGATTTTGAAATAGGGTTGCCTTTGTGTTGCGGTGAGAAAGCAACAAACAACTGTTTTGTCTTTCGAAATGCCTTAGTTCTATTTATATAGTATAGCAGAGCTCTTTTGACATCTGGAGTATGCAAGGCCCTTTCAGCTACTGTCTGTGGATTTTGAAAGAACACTGGCAGTTCTATTGTTTGATTTATATGAAAATGGGATCCCACTTTTCGCATGAAATTAGGGTTTGTTCTGAGAACTACTCTATTTGCATGTACTTGAATGAATGGCTCTTGAATAGTTAGGGCTTGGAGCTCAATAACTCTTCTAAGTGAAGTTATGGCAATAAGGAAAGCCACCTTCCAAGTAAGAAATTGCAGTTCGCATGAGTGTAGTGGTTCAAAAGGTGGTCCCATAAGTGTGGTTAAAACGATGTTTAGATTCCAGACTGGTGTAGGTGGGTGTTTTGGGGGAATTACTCGTTTGAGTCCCTCCATAAATGCTTTAATTGCTGGCACTCTAAACAGTGAAAGGTGTTGCCTGTTTGGGAGATATGCTGCTAACACAGCTAAATGTATTCTGATGGATGAGTAGGCTAAATTGCAACTTTGGAAGTGCAAGAGATAGCAAATGATCAATCAATCAATCAATCAATCAATGACATTTATAGAGCGCACTACATACCCGTAGGGTCTCAAGGCGCTGGGGGAGGGGGGGTGCCGCTACTGCTCGAACAGCCAGGTCTTCAGCTTCTTCCTGAAGGAGAGATGGTCTTGGGTCAGGCGCAGGTCGATCGGGAGGGAGTTCCAGGTCTTGGCGGCCAGGTAGGAGAAGGACCTTCCTCCTGTAGTCGCTCTTCGGATGCGGGGGACGGCGGCGAGGGCGTGGTTGGCTGATCGGAGGTGGCGTTTGGGAGCGTAGAAGTTGATTCGGCTGTTGAGGTAGCTTGGGCCTTGGTCGTGTAGGGCTTTGTGTGCGTGGGTGAGGAGGCGGAAGGTGATTCTTTTGTTGACGGGGAGCCAGTGAAGGTCTCTCAGATGTCCGGAGATGTGGCTGGTTCGTGGGATGTCGAGGATGAGTCTGGCTGAGGCGTTCTGGATCCGCTGGAGTCTCTTCTGGAGCTTGGCGGTGGTACCGGCGTAGAGGGCGTTGCCGTAGTCCAGTCGGCTAGTGACGAGGGCCTGGGTGACGGTCTTCCTGGTCTCGGTGGGGATCCACCAGAAGATCTTCCGTAGCATGCGTAGGATGTTGAAGCACGCCGAGGAGACGTTGTTGACTTGCCTGGTCATGGAGAGGGAGGAGTCCAGGATGAAGCCCAGGTTGCGTGCATGGTCTGTCGGTTTGGGTGCGGTGCCCAGGGCGGGGGGCCACCAGGAGTCGTCCCAGGCGGAGGGTGAAGAGCCCAGGATGAGGACCTCCGTCTTGTCCGAGTTCAGTTTCAGGCGGCTGGTCGTCATCCACTCGGCTACCTCTTTCATCCCTTCGTGCAGGTTGGCTCTGGCGGCGGCGGGGTCGTTGGTCAGGGAGAGGATCAGCTGGGTGTCGTCGGCGTAGGAGATTATGCTGAGGTTGTGTTGGCGTGCGATGGCCGCGAGGGGGCTCATGTAGACGTTGAAGAGGGTGGGGCTCAGTGAGGATCCTTGGGGGACGCCGCAGATGACTTCGGTGGCCTCTGACTTGTACGGTGGTAGGCGGACTCTCTGTGTTCTTCCGTCGAGGAAGGAGATGATCCATTCCAGCGCCTTGTCCTGGATTCCGACGTTGCTGAGGCGCTGTACTAGGGTGCGGTGGCAGACCGTGTCAAATGCCGCGGAGAGGTCTAGGAGGATGAGGGCCACTGTTTCTCCGTTGTCCATCAGGGCTCGGATGTCATCGGTGGCGGCTATGAGGGCGGTCTCGGTGCTGTGATTGGCTCGGAAGCCGGACTGTGAGGGGTCGAGGGATCCATTCGTCTCGAGGAAGGCGGCCATCTGCTTGTTGACGGTCTTCTCGATGACTTTGGCTGGAAACGGTAGGAGCGAGATGGGGCGGTAATTCTTGAGTTCGGTGGGGTCCGCTGAGGGTTTCTTGAGTAGAGCGCTGAGTTCGGCGTGCTTCCAGCTCTCAGGGAAGGTGGCGGTGTCGAAGGATGTGTTGATGATGTCTCGCAGGTGGGGTGCGATGACAGCGTCGGCCTTGTTGAAGACGTGGTGAGGGCAGGGGTCGGTCGGTGATCCGGAGTGGATGGAGTTCATCGTGCGGATGGTGTCTTCGGTGCTGATCGGGGTCCAGGCGTGGAGGGTGGTGGTGGGGGGTGGTTGTTTGGTCTTGGTGTGCGTTGGTTGGTTGTTGAAGCTGTTGTGTATGTCCGCGATCTTGTTGTGGAAGTATGAGGCGAGGGAGTTGCAGAGGTCTTGCGATGGGGTGATGTCGTTGTTTCCTGCGCTGGGGTGATGTTTTGTGTAGAAGCATCTAGTGGGTTTATGTCGTTGTTACTGCAGTAAATGACGAAACATTTCCACTTAGCTGCATAACATGCTCTGGTAGTGGGTCTTCTTGCCTCTTTGATAATATTCATGCAGTCTGGAGGCAAGTTGAGGTATCCAAACTCTAGGATTTCAGGAGCCAGATCGCCAGGTTCAGCTGTTGCGGGTCTGGGTGTTGGATTTCGCCATGGCTCTGAGTTAGAAGACTGGGTGTGAGTCGCAGTCTTTGATGAGGCACCACTTGGGTGAGCAAAATTCTCGAGAAATATGTTAACACCCATATTGTGGATTTTCTCGAGAATAACCAACTACTAGATGCCACGCAGACGGGCTTCCGTCCGAAGCACGGAACAGAAACCGCACTGTTAGCAGTTACGGAGGAAACCCGAAAGATTCTAGCTCAAGGGGGATCAGTGGCAGTGGTCCTCCTTGATCTGAGTGCTGCTTTCGATACGGTCAGCCATGCCACCTTGCTGAGCTGTCTATCGGACGTTGGAATAGCGGACAGGGCACTGCAGTGGTTGGAATCGTTTTTGAACACCAGGTCGTTTCAGATCTTTGACGGGGACACCGTCTCAACTAGCAGGCCACTGAGTTGCGGAGTCCCGCAGGGCTCTTCTTTAAGCCCTGCGCTTTTCAACGTCTATATGAAACCACTAGCTGAGGTTGTTCATCCGCTTGGTATTAAAATCATTTCTTACGCAGATGACACTCGCAAGGAACAACGCATTGAGGCTGGCTTCAAAATTCCCGGGGAACAGTGCCTTCCTTGCCACATATCTTCATGCCCAAAAAGCATTCAGGAGGGCAGCCTCCCAAGAGAAACAGGCTCAGGAAAACCAATATTGGGTAACATTGGTGTGGGAAAGCAAACAAAAAAACTCAAGGAAATTCTGGTCCCTTGTTAACCACACCAACCTGAACCTAAAAAAATCTGGCTCAGCCAACATCCAGGAACCAGAATGGGTAACATACCTAACCGCTCACTTTCAGGCACAATACCATCACGACTGCACCAGACCACCGAGGGTACGCGGGACTGGAGCCGATGTATCATTGAACACCGCCCTCAGTACAAGCCCAGGCCCCAATCCTGTACTTGTACTAACCGAGGAACGAGTGGTCAAAGCAGTGACAAAAGGAAGACAAGACGGAGCACCAGGCCCGAATGGCCTGCCACAAAGGCTATATAAATCAGACATCCCCTTCTGGTCCACGGTCCTATTAAATCTCTTCAATTACACCCTGAGGATATCGACAATCCCGGACTCATGGAGGGGTGCAATAATTCACCCCATTCACAAAGCTGGATCTCGAGCTATTCCGAACAACTATAATTTAATCGCCCTACTGGACATAGAGGCAAAACATTTTGCGGGACTAATTCTGGAGGATTTAAGGCAATGGACAAAGGATAACGATTTGATTCCTCTGAATCAAACAGGGTTTGTTGCCAATTCAGGTACCACAACAAACTTATTGGCAGTTTCCACTATCATTGACAATGCTTTATTAACACGCAGGTTGGCCTTTTGCTGCTTTGTCGATTTCAAGGCAGCCTTTGATAGAGTACCCAGGGAGGCCCTTTGGAAAAAACTGACACAGTGGGGTATTCCAAACAAGACACTGAACCCAATCATTCAACTCTACTCTGACACCTGGGTTCGAGTGAAGTTAGGGTCCTGCTCGCATCTCTCGCGAAAAATCATGACCTCACGTGGTGTCAAACAGGGATGTGTACTGGCCCCCCCTTCTCTTTAACCTATTCATAGCATACCTGTCAAGCACCCTAGACAGGGTAAACAGCCATCCACCCAAAATAGGAGGTGTGGCATTATGCAACCTTTTATATGCCGATGACCTGGCCCTGATTAGTCTTACTAGAGTAGGGTTACAAAGGCTTCTTGATGCACTATCGCAATACACGCTTGATAACCAACTAGAAATTAATATGGAGAAAACCCCGATAGTCCCTTTTGGCAAGAAACGCTACAGTGGCGGTGGCTGGTCAATAAATAAAACAAGTCTTATGATTGACCAATCGTATAAATATTTAGGCGTCCACTTGGACTCCAGGGGCAGCTTCACAAAGCAAAGCAGTGTGATTGCAGCCAAAACCACGGCTCTAGTGGTATCCTTGGCCAAACTATCAAAGAAACTTTCAGGCCCAACCCTTGCCCCCTTACTAGAAGTACTTAGAGCAAAGATCGGGCCAACACTCTCATATGGCATAGAGATCTTTAAAGGTAAAATGAACTCTGCCCTAAATAAACACACTACTAAAATCTATAGAAATGCACTTCACTTGCCGAGCACCGCTTCCCCGGCCCAGATTAGATTAGAGCTGGGACTAACTAACTATGAAGCCTCTAATGTCGGCACCTATCTTAAGCTGTGTCACAAACTAAGACAGGCCGAACCAGGTACACTAGAATCTCTAACCTGGAAAGAAATCAATGAGACCAACCCAGGGGGAACATTCGGCCGCCTTTTGAACAACTATATCCACCAAATGTCAGTTGCCGAACTATGGGCTCTTAACCCCAGTCAGACTGTTTTTAAAAATATAATCAAAAAATGTGTAAGAATGAAATCTCTGGCTGCAGACAAAGCTCTTGTGACAAAGCGTAGCCATTCCTGGGCAGTAGTTAATTCCTACAAACGACTAACACCTGCTGCCTACCTCTCCACGACATTTTCACTTCATCTAAAGCGCTGTCTGATTGCCCTAAGAATAGGAGATTGGCGCTTTCTTCAAAATCTACCCACCTGGCGCCGCAAAAAGGAGGCCACAATATGTAGAGGATGCGGGTTAGCAACTGAAACAATTTTGCACGTGCTCTGCATCTGCCCTACATTTAACTCTCAACGCAGGCATCTGCTCAAGCCAGAATGGAACAGGCTGGGGGTTCGGTCCTGTAGGCATGCCATCATTGCTGCTTTGTATCCGGATAATATTAATTTAAGTATAAATTTGGCCAAATTTATTCAGCAAGCGTACCGCAACCTAGAAAATATGGATACTGCTGAGGTCTCTGCTCATCGCTAAGTCTGAATATGCATTATAATAGAACTTGCAAAGACCAGGAGGGCTAATCCACAAATTGTAATGTTTTAACTGGCATGCTTTCGGCCACATTTTATTGTTTGCTTCCCTTTTAATCATTTTTTAAATTATTTTTTATAAAACTGTATACAATGTGATTTGTGCGACTTTTTAAAGATATGTTTTATATCTAAATAAAGGAATTATTAACCAGATGACACTCATCAAGTGGTTTCCTTGGCGCAGGAGGACGGTCAGGCATCTTCATTGTGACTAATGGAATGCTTGGAGGAAGTTAAGAGATGGATGACGACATCCTCCCTTAAACTCAATGGGGATAAAACGGAGCTGATGCTTCTGGGACCTACACCCCCGGTACACTTCAATTCCCTTTGGCCCCCCTGCTTAGGCAACCCTCCAGTCCCCAAAGACAACATAAAGAGCTTGGGGGTTTGGGTGGACAAAGCTCTCTCCTTTAATACTCAGGCCACGAAACTATCTGCAACCTGTTTTGGTCTCCTTAGGATGCTGAGGAAAGTCCTACCCCTCCTGCCTATGTAGGCCAAGCAGGTCGCCGTACAGGGCCTGATCCAAACTCAGTTGGATTTTAATAACGCCCTGTACTTAGGCGCCCCAGAATACACACTGCGAAAGCTGCAGATAGTGCAGAACTGTGCAGCCCGCACACTGCCCCAACTGCCTCGCAGACATTCAGCCAAACCGGGACTGAATAAGTTGCACTGGCTACCTGTACGGCAAAGAACCGCCTTTAAGGCGATGTGCATTTCCCACCAGGCTTTCTGGCAAACAGGCCCAGCAATTGGTCACCAGCTATTAACTCAGTATCATCCTAACAGAAATCTCAGATCAAGTCAGGCTTTTATGGCCTCAGTACCTAGAATAAAAAGGGCAAGAACTGGAGGAAGAATGTTTTCCTTCAACGCCGCCAAAATGTGGAACTCCCTTCCCCTTCATATCAGGTCCACTCACAACCTTCTTTTGTTTCGGAAACAGCTGAAAACTTTTTTGTTTAATTCTTATCATTAATTTTCTTGGCCTAACCCTCTTCTGTTCATTAATTACACCTTTACACTAGCGCTTGGACGCCCCTGGGCAGCAATCGCGCTTTATAAATACCTATTTCATTTCATTTCATTTCACCACTGACCGTTCTAGGAACGTTGTGTACCATGGTTGCCTCGCCCATGTGGGAGCAACTAGGATTAGCGTCAGCGAATGTTGGCGCATTTTGCGTGCCACTAGCGGTATTAATGGAGCTGGGGGAAAAGCGTACGCAAATTTGCCTGACCAGTTCATCCATATCGCATTGCCTTGCGACTGTGGATGTGGGAACCTGGCGGCAAAGTACTGGCATTTTGCGTTTTTGCTTGTGGCAAACAGATCTATCTCTGGTTGTCCCCACTGCCGGAAGAATGGTTGGAGCACATTGGGGTGAATCTCCCATTCGTGCATCTGTTGACTGTGCCTGCTGAGCAGGTCGGCTATTTGATTGTCCTTGCCTGTGAGGTGTTCTGCCATGAGAAACATGTTCCTCTGAATGGCCCATTTCCACACACTTTGAGCTAGGTGCGATAGCTGTGCGGAGTGAGTTCCTCCCTGTTTTTGAATGTAATACATCGCTGTCCTGTTGTCCGTCCGGATCAACACGGTTTTGTTGCATAAGTGTTTCTTAAACGCTTTTAGGGATAGGAAGACCGCCATCAACTCTAGTAGGTTGATGTGCATCTTTTTTTGTTGTGTAGTCCATAGTCCCTGGACTGTGTAATGCAGGGCATGGGCTCCCCAGCCTAGCAGGGATGCGTCCGCTGTTATCACTATTTGTGGGACAGGCTCCTGGAACAGTCGCCCCTTGCAAAGGTTTTGTGGATTCCACCAATGCAGAGAGTTGTATGCCCGACTGGTCACCAACACTAGGTCCTTTAATTGTCCCTGAGCCTGGTTCCACTGCCTTGCCAGGCACTCCTGTAGCGGACGCATGTGTAGTCTGGCATGAGGGACTATGAAAATGCACAAGGCCATCATGCCTATTAGTTGCATAAACACTCGGGCTGGCAATGAGTGTTGTGGTTTGAACCTTTGGATTAATGTTTGCATTCCGTTGATCCATGCTGAGTTTGGATATGCCTTTGCTGCTAGTGTATCTACTGTTGCTCCTAGGTACTGTTGTACATGGGAGGGTTGTAGGTGTGACTTTGGGTAGTTCAGCGAGAAACCTAGACTGTGCAAGAGATGAATGGTCTTTGACATGTTGCTGGCACATTGCGGGGCCGATTGCGCCTGTATTAGCCAATCGTCCAGATATGGGTACACATGAATGTGTTGTCTCCTGAGATGCGCCGCCACTGTCGCTAGGCATTTTGTGAACACTCGTGGAGCTGTTGTTACACCGAATGGTAGGACTTTGAACTGGTAGTGTTGTCCTTGAATCGTAAACCTGAGATACTTTCTGTGAGCAGGATGTATTGGTATATGAAAGTATGCGTCTTTGAGGTCCAGAGTTGCTAGGAAGTCTCCCTGCCGCAGCAGTGGTAAGACTTGTTGCAGAGTGAGCATGTGAAAGTGTTCTGATAGAATGTACTGGTTGAGGGGCCTGAGGTCCAAAATTGGTCTGAGAGACCCGTCCTTTTTGGGAATGAGGAGGTATAGAGAGTATACTCCTGTTCCTTGATGTTTGAGTGGGACTGGTTCTATGGCCCCCTTTTGCAGCATACTGATGACCTCTTGCTGCAATAATGTTATATGTTCCTATGACATTGGACGGTGCACGGGTGGTATGTTGGGTGGTGTTGATGTGAGTTCTAGGCAATAGCCATGTTGGATAATTTGCCTGACCCATTTGTCTGTAGTTTTGTTTAGCCAGACTGGTAGGAACAGTTGTACTCTTCCCCTGACCGGTGTTGTATGGTCTGGGGATAGCGCCAAAAAGTCACTGTTTGGTATTAGTGGAGGATCTATTGGTATTGCCTTCACGACCTCTGCCTTTGTTATTATTTCCTCTGTATCACCACGATTTGTGTTTTTATTGTATGTGGATTGTGTATTAGTCTTGTATGTGAAGGATTGCTGCGAAGTGTTACCTCGCGCTCCTCCTCTATAGTTGGAGCGACGAAGGGAGCCTCTGTGTTGTTGGGACTGAAGAGCTCCCATTGACTTTGCAGTCTCTGTGTCCTTTTTCATTTTGTCCAGAATTGAGTCAACTGCTGGACCAAATACAAAATCTGGGTTTATAGGCTGGTTAAGAATTGTGGCCTGGACTTCGTTTTTAAATCCAGATATGCGCAGCCATGCGTGTCTCCTAAGCAGTACGCTTGTGTTGATAGATCTGGCAGCTGTATCTGCCGTGTCTAGAGCACACTTAATGGAGGCATTGGTGATGAGCTTTCCCTCTAGTATAAGTTAATCTGCCTGCTCTTTGAAAGGCTCAGGTAAGTGTTGGAGAAGTTCTTCTAGACTGTCATAGTGCGCCCTGTCATATCTAGACAGCAAGGCTTGGGTATTGGCTATTCTCCATGAGTTTGCTGCTTGACCAGCTACTCTCTTGCCTGATGCTTCTAAAATCTTGGACTCCTTATCAGGAGGAGGAGCCTCCCCAGTAGTTTGTGAATTAGCACGCTTTCGTGCATTGGATATTACCAACGAGTCTAAAGGCAGTTGTCCCCTGATGTAAGGAGGGTCTACTGGTGCAGCCCTATACTTCTGCTCTATTCTAGGGTTGATGACACGTGCCCTAGCAGTGTCCTTAAATATGTCATTTGCGTGCTTTAGGACACCCTTTAACATGGAGAGTGTTTTGACACTTCTTTCTGATGTCGCCAGCGTATCAAATAGAAAGTCTTCTTCTACAGCATCTGAATGCATGTCTACCTTATGGTAGCTTGCTGCTCTATCTAGTAAAGAGTTAAAAGCCACTGTGTCTCCTGTGGGTGATGGCTTAGCTGGGTATACAGTAGGGTCTGTAATGGGTAGAGCACCCTCAGAGTCTGGCTCACCCCCCCCCCTGTCCCCCCCCCCCCCCCATGGCTGTGAGTTGGGGTCTACATATGGGTTTTGTGGATATCCAAAACCCACATCTGCGTCCTGATCTTCATCTGGGTTGTAGTCAGAGCGTGCAGGTGAGTATGGGGCATAAGGAGTAGTAGGCATAGCTGGAGAGATAAGTTGGAAAAGAATAGGAGAGGTTGCACAGTCTCTTTTCTTTTTGAGTGGTATTTTAGAAAAGTCTTCAGCAGGCACTGGTCTTTTCTTCCTTGTATAAACAGTCACTTTCCCAGTATTTGGGTCAATATATAGCTGGGACTGATCTTCTGTGGAGGGGTCTGGATGGATGATCTCCTCTTCAACAGTCTTTTGCCTTGGCGTCGTCGTTTTAGGTTTGACCTTCAACGGTTCGATGCCTTTAATCGGTTCGACCGTTTTTGGTGCCTGGATTGTTTTTTGTGGTTTTCCGACAGGTTTTGTCGGACCGACGTCTTTTACAGGTTTCACCACTTGTTTCGGACCGAGCGGTTTCGTCGGTTCGATAACTTCTTTAGGCTGTAGAGTTGTCCTCGGAGCCTGCGGCTTTTGCTCGATGCCCTTCTTCGGATCGATGGGCTTCGGCTCGACCGCCTTTGTTTGGTGTACCTTAGGTTTCGCTTTTGGTTCGACGACCGCCTTGGGCGTAGCCTTTTTTCCGTCGTCGACAGGCTTCTTTCCTTTTTCTACATTCAAACTCGATTTGGTCGATTCGACGGCCTTTGGCTTCGAAGGTTTAGATGTAACGGTCGCCTTTGGCTCGGCGCCATTTGGTTTTATCACCTTCGGTTCGAAGACGTTCGGTCCGAAGACTGACGTGTCGATGAGTTTCGGTTTCGTTTGAACCGGCCTTGGATTACGTGTCTCAGAAGGCTCTTTTTGTATGTTCTTAGCCGGGCGGTATGGCGGGGCTATAGAACCAGTATTTAGATCTTGGCTAAGGCCTGTTGGCGATGCCTCGACCGGAGTCTCTAATATTGGTGTAGTGTCTATATGGGGCGGTGTACTCACGGTTTGCCCCTCGTTGTCATCGGAGTCGTATTCGACAGCTACGATGTCTTGATCGTATTCTTCGACATCGACTATTTGTTCTTCCTCGTCGATATAATATTCAGAGTCGTGCTCGGAGTATTGATCTTCCTCTCGATCCGAATCTTCGGCGTCAACTAGTTCTTCCTCATAGTCGAAGGTATTCTCGGGCTCCGGTGCCGACCTCTGCATTTCTTGCCTTGCCGCCTGCCGGTTTCCGGATCGTCTTTTTGGACCGGAACTGGGCACAAGCTAGGCAATTATCTTCATGATGATCTGGAGATAAACATTTGTTGCACACGAGATGCTTATCTGTGTGCGGGAACTTCGAGTTGCACTGCGGGCAGTATTTGAATGAACTTCGTTCCATCGACCGTCGGTCCACGTGGCCACGTAGAAGCCCAGGTTCTGGTGTGAACCTGGGCTACTGCGGGCATTCACAAGGGCATATTATCAAGCCCATTATCGCCGATTTAGCGGCAGTTTCCTGACGCTAAAGCGGCGATAATGTCATCGCCGTTCTTTGAAAATATAGTCCTACATTATTAGCTCTGAGAAAATCGCTTCCATGTACCTGTGCATCCAGGGTGCTGCACCCCAGCCCCTTCCCCAACTCTGTGCTCAATTGTAGGTCTTGCACACCATGGCTTCACTGCTCACCTAATCAAAATACAGGTAGTGGAGGGTCCAAGGGAATTTTTAAGACCTGCCCAAGCTATCATCCCCTAATAAACGTACTGTTCAACACACAAAGCCTGGGGGTCTAGTAAGAGAGTCACATAAGTACTCTCATCTAATAAGACTCTGAGCCCTACAGGTGCTCGTTAGGAAACCTAAAGAGTCCTATGTCAAAAATACTGCCCAACGCATTTTCTTCCCAGCAAAAGTAGGTAAGACCCAAGGTCCAGAGATGGATTCCCATTAATGTCTTGTGAGTGATCTCATAATCTTATCATTTGGTCATCCAAAAGGTTGGGATGGGCTATCTCTGGATCATTGAGATACCTTACAACCCACCTTATAGGACAGGGAACAAAACCCACAGTCGCTCGGTAGACCATGCGTGGGATCACTCAATGGGATTCAGTGCAGTGAAACCAAAGCGAAAAAGTGTGGGATTAAAATTAGAATAGAAGGCATACAGTGAAAAGACTTTAATAGCTGTATGTTTCTTTCTCATTAAAAACAGGAACAGTGCAAAAGATGCAGTTTAAACAAACAGCTGCATGTGGGCCGACATGTTTCTGCCAAAGAAAGGGGGAAGATACCTCCTACGTCTTCAACAGGGCCTCTGTTCTAAAGAAATTATTGTCACTGCTTGTGCGTGCTACACATTATATCAACCATCATAAAATGATTAAATTAACCCATAATGGATATCCATTTCTCTATTCCTCCATGTCAGATGGTGCTATTCTCACCTACAATACACAATATAGCAAAAGGAAGTAAACACAGTGGGCAGTATTGACTTTCAAAGTAAAATAAAATCTAAAAATATATCGTATTATTAAGGACAGCAAAGGTTCCTTACTCACCCTTCGTGACAGGGGATATTACCTCACCTCGCCTGGACCAAGCTCAGGATGAGGGAGGCCACGCTCTATGAAGGTAAGGGAAAAAGGGGGGGGGGGGGGGGGGGATTTCTCACCATGAGTAAAAAGTGCAAGATTGCCCTTAATTTACAACATCAGAGTCCTCATAACCTCTTAACTTCAGAGCCTCTCCTTATATTCAGCCCGCTAATAGGCTCATCCTCTCATCAACTGACTAAGACACCCCAGTCTACATAGCAAGTAAAAGTACCCATCATAGGGTTGCTTGATTATTCATCAATCTATTCTAACATCTACAAACATAAAACACAGCTCCTCCTTACCTCTCCGTCGTTGCCTCAGACTGTGCCCGAGATTAGGGGAGGCAACGAGTGGGAGGGCAAAGGAGATATTTGTACACCGTGTCCTCTCAGTGCTCAGCCTATCGCGCTGGTTGTTATAGGTATGTTTATACAATGGCAAGTAAAAGCGATCCGTGCATCTAGTCTCTTGCGCTTCTTTAATAGTCAAAATAACCCTAAAGTCAGGTTACTCACTAGTTTGTTTGTTGGTAACAACCTCTCTGGTGTATTCGATTGCTTTCAGACGTTCATAGCGTGATGTTCAAAAAACGCGAGAGAACTACACAATATCATGGTCACGCTGGGATTTGTAGTTCTTTGTAGTTTAAGGAACTGAGAATGATGCGTTTTTTATACCTTTGCTTCGGCTTGAAAGTACAACTTAGGGACATTACCCTCCTCTATTTATCATATTGACACCATTATTGTAAGTGATAAAGATCGTTTAAGGACTCAGTGTAAAGATACAACCTTGCTGTTACGAAAGATCGCGAGAGAACTACAGGATTACGTAGTCTCGTTGGGAATTGTAGTTTCAAATTCGGTTCGTGGACGGGTGTTCGAACCTATCCTCGCCAGGCACACTGAATCGTAAAGGGAACCAAGATCGATGATTAAACATGTAATCAGGTCGTTATTATATTCCTGGTAACAGCATGTATGTTATTGTTGTAATCAGTCCTAAAATAGGAACCTATCTACATGCATAGTATATCAAGGACCAAACTTTAATTCAACTGACCTAGGTGTAAATGTCCTCACTAGGAACATGATCACTCTTTGGGTGTAGTAGCTGTTATCTACACCTACCCATGTGAGAGAAACTCATTACTGCATCGAAAACCAACATTCTAGTTTCAAAGGCAAGATCATACTATTGTTATAGACTAATTTGGAAAACTTAATTCTTCCATTTTTCACAGTCTGTTTAAGTGTAACTATCTGTGAGTCGAATTACAAAATATGTGAATTATGACAAGACCTCACTACACTCGTCCAGTTAAAGTGTGTATGGTCTTATAACCACTGGGTGACATTGAATTAAGTATTCCACATATACAGTCTATTTCACCAGGTGTCCATTATAGCGTTGTCCACGGAATTTCATCATTCAAGCCGTGAGTATCTGTGGAGAGTCTATAGATCCATTTCTACTCTGCAGTGAACAGGTATTTAGATACATCCGCAATATACGAAGGTATGAACGTTTTTTCCAGCACAGTCCACGTGAAATCAGTTTCTTTGTGATAATATTCAATAAAATGTTTTGTCAGCTTAGAAATGCTTTTCTTGCACCTGATGGAACTTTTGTGCTCTAGCATCCTAGTACGCACCTTTCTCGTGGTCATGCCTATATACTTTTCACGACAGCAGCAGGTGAGTAGATAGATCACATGTGAGCTGTTACAGTTGGTGAAGGTTTTCAAGACCCAAGGGTGATCTGTGCCTATATTGATCTGGCTTGCTTTGGTCGTCTGTGGACAGACCGAGCAATTACCGCACGGATGACGCCCTGTTACTGCTGTGGAATCCCATAGAGTCCCTAGTGGTTTCCTCAGGGTTTCTCTGGGACGAGTGTGTATGAAACGATCTCTTAGGCTACTTGATCGTTTAAAAGCAAACAGTGGTAGTGCAATTTTGTCATTACCACTGTTAAGGATTCTCCAATGATGTTTCACAATGCGTTGGAACTGGTTCGATTTAGTATTGAACGTAGTCACAAATGTTAACCGGTCCAGAGGTGGCTTATCCGATGGATCGTCAAGTAATGCCTCCCTATGGTTATTCGCCGCCCTCTTCCATGACCGTTTGATCAATTTTTTGGGGTTGTGTCTAGCCTGCAACTGGCTTGAGAGACTCTCAGCATGTTTATCAAAAGTCCCTGGAGTAGAGCAGTTGCGACGTACTTGCAAAAATTGCCCGTAAGGCAAATTTTCCCTCAGGGCTTTGGGATGCTGGCTTTCGTACAGCAACAGTGAGTTTCTAGCCATGGGTTTCTTAAAAAGCTCACTTTCCAGGCCTGTAGAGGTGACATAGATCGATAGATCTAGAAAGGACATTCTTTCTTTACTGCTCTCAATAGTAAATCTCAGAAACTCATTACAAGTATTCAACCACTGATGGAAGGAAATAATAGACTCCGCATCGCCTCGCCATACTACGAGGATATCGTCTATATATCGCTTCCACCAATGGATGTGTGGAAAAAAGGGATTACTGGTGGTCAGAACTTGGTCTTGTTCGAAGTTATGAACATATAGGTGTTAGACCTGACACCTTTGGCGTGGTTCTTCCCCCATCTTTTTGCCTCTGACTCATGTGTTTTTGATGCTGTGCTGGATTTCGTTTTTGCTGGTTTAGATGCTTTGGACACTCTGCCACTGCTGATCAGTGTCAGAGTGTAAGTGCTCCCTCTGTAAATTGCCATATTGATTGAATATACCGGATTGGCATATTTGTATCACCAAGAAGTCCCTAGTAAAGTGCACTGTGTGTGCCAGGGCTGGTGATGACAGATGCTACTAGTGGGCCTGAAGCGCAGATTGCGCCACCCACATGAGTAGCCCTAAAAAGGACTCGGGCCTGCCAGCGCAGGGCCTGTGTGCAGTCAGTGACTGCCTGTCCCCCTGGCCAGTGTCACCACTGGCTGGGCCTAACCCTTCCCTGTCTGTCCACCTCAGTCACCCCTATGGAAGGCTCAAGGTACCCACCTGGGCAGGGTACAGTGTATGGATAAGGTAGAGCATGTACTAGTGCAGGTCACATGCTCTGGTAGTGGGCAGCAGCCATTTTATGTGCTCACTGCTGTAAGGCTCTCTTGCTCCATAGAGTAACATGGAGGGGGCTGGCCCCATGTGATACCAGCCTATCTCCCCATAGAAACAAGATGGGACATGAGTGAAAGATATCCCTGAACTCAGAATTTAATGACACATCTTTTAGTGAAGGGTGTTTTTAAATCCTGTGTTGGAGAATAGCACTTTTAGAAAGTGGCTGTTCTCTTGTCTAAACCTTTCTGTGTGCCTGGGTTTGTGGAATGCCTGTATGGCCTGGGTGTGACAGGGGGGCTTCAGAGCCCCCGGAGGAGAGGGTCTGAGGCAGCCCGGGGATGAAAGGGCACATCTGCTGCCCGGGAGGTGGGAGGAGATAGCGCCTGACAGTGCCGGGCTGTGCTTGCCTGCCCACCATGCTGGCTCTCCCTCCTGCCGGCCAACTGACACCTCTGACCCTGAAGCTGACAGGAAGAAGAAAACCAGAAACACCTCAGTGCTCCGCAAACCCCAGAACTGGTTTAGACCGGACTCAGGGCCGCTTGCACAAAGACTTCAAAGACTTTGAGGGGTATAAGGAAAGGACCCCTGACTACAGAAGTTTAGATTCTAAGATCCTATAAGCAAGAAGGAACCTCTGCTGGAAGGAGGACGGCTGGAGAACTAAAGGAAGATTGCCTTGCTGTGTGCTCTAAGGGCTGACCTGTTCTGCTGTCTAACTGGAAGCTGAGGAGGAGAAAGGGACTTTGCTGTGTGCTGTGACCCTGCCTGCTTGAAACTGCCAAGACTTTGCTGTGTGCTGTGTCTGCAACTTGAATCTCCAAGGGCCTGAGAAGAGCTGGCCCCCTGTCGGCAACCCAGGGACATAAAGGTTGCCCAAGGACTACAAAATTCTGCTGTGCCCCCCCCCCGAAGCTGCTGCGTGGTGAAAAGAGCGTGAAACACTGTGTTTAGGCGGTGTAGCGCACTGGCTGCTCTCTAATCTGAAGGAGAGCGCCGCGCTGAACCAGCCTGCCGTGTGGCCGAGATCAACGTGTTCATCGACACGTGTGGGGTGAAGAGCGGAGGTCTGTGGGCCTCCCCAGTGCAAGGCGCACTGAAAACAACTGTGGGCTGTGTCACCGCCGCTGCCCGGGGGCCAGGAGTATCCCCAGAAGATTGCCGATCGTTGGGGAGCTGAAGCGGCGAAGACGAAGCCGCCGCGCTCCCATTGGCTGAGGGAGCCGAGCCCCCTCACTAACGCCGCGACGGGATTGGCCCGTGCGGCGCAGCGTCATCAGTGTTTTTGTGCGTTGATTGGAGGGAAGCGGAAGCGTCACGACAAGCCTGTCCCGGGAGCCGCTCTGCAATTGGCTGACTCCCGGGTGTACCAGAGGCTCGCCCCAGACGCCGCGACCGGATTGGTCCCCGTCCTCGGGACCCCTGGGAGTGCTGCGCGATCACCGCCGGGCCCGGGAAGAAGTGACCTGCCCTCGCCGAGGGATTCTCCAGAGTGTCGTCGGCCCCCGGCCTGCCGTCCCAGCCTCTGAGTGGCTGGTCCGCTCCCCGCCGCTCGTTGGATTGTCGAGAGCAGGCGGGGGAGCAGGAGAGACCGGCCTGGACCAGAACTGAGTGCGTTCTGGTAGGCGCAGGGCGCCCGAAGCCAGCAGGTGCACGAGAGAGTGCCGAACGAGGGGAAAGGAGTCCCCCCCCAGCATTCCGGTGAGGCGCGCTTGTAGCGCGAAGGGCCCCTGGCGTCAGGGGCTGATCCTTTTGACCCAGTTAACAGCTGGCATTGTTTGTACTGCTCGTTTTCCGAGCTAATATAAGGGAATCAGTATGACTCATTTTTAGTACGGATTCACAAGAGACTTGAGACTGTTTTGTTTCTAAGAACTTCCTATTCACAAGTACCATCATAAAAATTAAGTGCAACCATTAAGATTAAGTGATACATCTTTCTAAAGAAGTGATTATCGTGCAACTGTTTTATTTACCTTGCTGAAACTAGATAAAGATATATATTTTTATAAAATATACTTACCTGTGTGGTCTCAGTTTGTGGTGGATTGGGGATTATTGTTGTGTTAAGTGCAAATGTTATCCACATTGCCTCTGTTTAGCCTAGACAGCTCGTGCCATGCTACCTAGAGGGTGAGCAGGGGTTATCTCAGAGGGTTATTCCTTCACCCTGACTAGAAGAAGGGGTCCCTACTTGGTCTAAGGCACTTACCTCTGCCAACTAGAGACCCCCGGTTCTAACAATAGGTTTGCCAGACTGGGGGCAAAAATGATCCCCATGCTGGTCCCTGAGACCTGCAGGTATATGGTGTTCTCAAATGTAAAGACATTTTCTTTCATGGCAATCCTAGCCAAGGCCATGATGAAGGGAACTGGTGTGATGGATTCTAAATCAACTCCCTCTAGGATGGACGTGATGGTTTCTAAAGTCTCATCCTGAGGGATGGAGGTATAAAGGGACTCTACATCTAATGAGACCAGATAGTCTGTCTCGATACTAAAGGTAATCTCTGGGCTTGCCCTTAGGACATCCTTAGTATCCTTCAAATACGTGGGCATAGTCTTCACCAGGCGTCTTAGGAAGAAGTCCACAAAGGCTGAAAGGGGTTCCAATATGGACCCTTAACCAGATATAATTGGTCTGCCTGGAGGTGGCCTTTGCTCTTTGTGGACTTTTGGCAGTGTGTAGAAGTAAGGCATAGATGGATTTTTAGCCTGTAAGAATTGAGCTTCCCGAGTGGTGATCCACCCTTCACTCAGGGCTTCTTCGACCAATATCTTAATTTCATGAGTGAGTCTAGGAGTTGGATCAGTACTTAGTGGGGTGTATGACCTCGTGTCACCTAACTGGCGTAAACATTCGGCTCTATACGTGATGGTATCTTGTGTCACGATAGCCCCCCCCCCCTTATCAGCATGCTTAATGGTGATAAGGGGGTCTCGTGCCGACGATGTAGAGAAACTCTGGAATACCGCCACATGCTCTTTTAAGAATATCTCAAGGCTGGAAGAACAAGCTTTACAATCCTTGGCACGAGACCCCCTTATCACCATTAAGCCTGCTGATAAGGGGGGGCTATCGTGACACAAGATACCATCACGTATAGAGCCGAATGTTTACGCCAGTTAGGTGACACGAGGTCATACACCCAACTAAGTACTGATCCAACTCCTAGACTCACTCATGAAATTAAGATATTGGTCGAGGAAGCCCTGAGTGAAGGGTGGATCACCACTCGGGAAGCTCAATTCTTACAGGCTAAAAATCCATCTATGCCTTACTTCTACACACTGCCAAAAGTCCACAAAGAGCAAATGCCACCTCCAGGCAGACCAATTATATCTGGTCAAGGGTCCATATTGGAACCCCTTTCAGCCTTTGTGGACTTCTTCCTAAGACCCCTGGTGAAGACTATGCCCACATATTTGAAGGATACTAAGGATGTACTAAGGGCAATCCCAGAGATTACCTTTAGTATCGAGACAGACTATCTGGTCTCATTAGATGTAGAGTCCCTTTACACCTCCATCCCTCAGGATGAGACTTTAGAAACCATCACGTCCATCCTAGAGGGAGTTGATTTAGACTCCATCACACCAGTTCCCTTCATCATGGCCTTGGCTAGGATTGCCATGAAAGAAAATTTCTTTAAATTTGAGAACACCATATACCTGCAGGTCTCAGGGACCAGCATGGGGAGCATTTTTGCCCCCAGTCTGGCAAACCTATATGTTCATAACTTCGAACAAGACCAAGTTCTGACCACCAGTCATCCCTTTTTTCCATACATCCATTGGTGGAAGCGATATATAGACGATATCCTCGTAGTATGGCGAGGCGATGTGGAGTCTATTATTTCCTTCCATCAGTGGTTGAATACTCGTAATGAGTTTCTGAGATTTACTATTGAGAGCAGTAAAGAAAGAATGTCCTTTCTAGATCTATCGATCTATGTCACCTCTACAGGCCTGGAAGTGAGCTTTTTAAGAAACCCATGGCTAGAAACTCACTGTTGCTGTACGAAAGCCAGCATCCCAAAGCCCTGAGGGAAAATTTGCCTTACGGGCAATTTTTGCAAGTACGTCGCAACTGCTCTACTCCAGGGACTTTTGATAAACATGCTGAGAGTCTCTCAAGCCAGTTGCAGGCTAGCCACTACCCCAAAAAATTAATCAAACGGTCATGGAAGAGGGCGGCGAATAACCATCGGGAGGCATTACTTGACGATCCATCGGATAAGCCACCTCTGGACCAGTTAACATTTGTGACTACGTTCAATACTAAATCGAACCAGTTCCAACGCATTGTGAAACATCATTGGAGAATCCTTAACAGTGGTAATGACAAAATTGCACTACCACTGTTTGCTTTTAAACGATCAAGTAGCCTAAGAGATCGTTTCATACACACTCGTCCAAGAGAAACGCTGAGGAAACCACTAGGGACTCTATGGGATTCCACAGCAGTAACAGGGCATCATCCGTGCAGTAATTGCTCGGTCTGTCCACAGACGACCAAAGCAAGCCAGATCAATATAGGCACAGATCTCCCTTGGGTCTTGAAAACCTTCACCAACTGTAACAGCTCACATGTGATCTATCTACTCACCTGCTGCTGTCGTGAAAAGTATATAGGCATGACCACGAGAAAGGTGCGTACTAGGATGCTAGAGCACAAAAGTTCCATCAGGTGCAAGAAAAGCATTTCTAAGCTGACAAAACATTTTATTGAATATTATCACAAAGAAACTGATTTCACGTGGACTGTGCTGGAAAAACCGTTCATACCTTCGTATATTGCGGATGTATCTAAATACCTGTTCACTGCAGAGTAGAAATGGATCTATAGACTCTCCACAGATACTCACGGCTTGAATGATGAAATTCCGTGGACATCGCTATAATGGACACCTGGTGAAATAGACTGTATATGTGGAATACTTAATTCAATGTCACCCAGTGGTTATAAGACCATACACACTTTAACTGGACGAGTGTAGTGAGGTCTTGTCATAATTCACATATTTTGTAATTCGACTCACAGATAGTTACACTTAAACAGACTGTGAAAAATGGAAGAATTAAGTTTTCCAAATTAGTCTATAACAATAGTATGATCTTGCCATTGAAACTAGAATGTTGGTTTTCGATGCAGTAATGAGTTTCTCTCACATGGGTAGGTGTAGATAACAGCTACTACACCCAAAAGAGTGATCATGTTCCTAGTGAGGACATTTACACCTGGGTCAGTTGAATTAAAGTTTGGTCCTTGATATACTATGCATGTAGATAGGTTCCTATTTTAGGACTGATTACAACAATAACATACATGCTGTTACCAGGAATATAATAACGACCTGATTACATGTTTAATCATCGATCTTGGTTCCCTTTACGATTCAGTGTGCCTGGCGAGGGTAGGTTCGAACACCGGTCCACGAACCGACTTTGAAACTACAATTCCCAACGAGACTACGTAATCCTGTAGTTCTTTCGCGATCTTTCGTAACAGCAAGGTTGTATCTTTACACTGAGTCCTTAAACGATCTTTATCACTTACAATAATGGTGTCAATATGATAAATAGAGGAGGGTAATGTCCCTAAGTTGTACTTTCAAGCCGGAGCAAAGGTATCAAAAACGCATCATTCTCAGTTCCTTAAACTACAAAGAACTACAAATCCCAGCGTGACCATGGTATTGTGTAGTTCTCTCGCGTTTTTTGAACATCACGCTATGAACGTCTGAAAGCAATCGAATACACCAGAGAGGTTGTTACCAACAAACAAACTAGTGAGTAACCTGACTTTAGGGTTATTATGACTATTAAAGAAGCGCAAGAGACTAGATGCACGGATCGCTTTTACTTGCCATTGTATAAACATACCTATAACAACCAGCGCGATAGGCTGAGCAATGAGAGGACACGGTGTACAAATATCTCCTTTGCCCTCCCACTCGTTGCCTCCCCTAATCTCAGGCACAGTCTGAGGCAACGACGGAGAGGTAAGGAGGAGCTGTGTTTTATGTTTGTAGATGTTAGAATAGATTGATGAATAATCAAGCAACCCTATGATGGGTACTTTTACTTGCTATGTAGACTGGGGTGTCTTAGTCAGTTGATGAGAGGATGAGCCTATTAGCGGGCTGAATATAAGGAGAGGCTCTGAAGTTAAGAGGTTATGAGGACTCTGATGTTGTAAATTAAGGGCAATCTTGCACTTTTTACTCATGGTGAGAAACCCCCCCCCCCCCTTTTTTTCCCTTACCTTCATAGAGCGTGGCCTCCCTTATCCTGAGCTTGGTCCAGGCGAGGTGAGGTAATATCCCCTGTCACGAAAGGTGAGTAAGGAACCTTTGCTGTCCTTAATAATACGGTATATTTTTAGATTTTATTTTACTTTGAAAGTCAATACTGCCCACTGTGTTTACTTCCTTTTGCTATATTGTGTATTGTAGGTGAGAATAACACCATCTGACATGGAGGAATAGAGAAAGTTATATCCTTTATCGTTTAATTTAACCACTTTATTGATGGTTGATTTAATGTGTAGCACGCACAAGCAGTGACTATAATTTCTTTAGAACAGAGGCCCTGATGAAGCCGTAGGAGGTATCTTCCCCCTTTCTTTGGCAGAAACATGTCGGCCCACATGCAGCTATTTGTTTAAACTGCATCTTTTGCACTGTTCCGGTTTTTAATGAGAAAGAAACATACAGCTATTAAAGTCTTTTCACTGTATGCCTTCTATTCTAATTTTAATCCCACACTTTTTCGCTTTTGTTTCACTGCACTGAATCCCATTGAGTGATCCCACGCATGGTCTACCGAGCGACTGTGGGTTTTGTTCCCTGTCCTATAAGGTGGGTTGTAAGGTATCTCAATGATCCAGAGATACCCCATTCCAACCTTTTGGATGACCAAATGATAAGATTATGAGATCACTCAAAAGACATTGATGGGAATCCATCTCTGATCCTTGGGTCTTACCTACTTTTGCTGGGAAGAAAATGCGTTGGGCAGTATTTTTGACATAGGACTCTTTAGGTTCACTGCTCACCTGCCACCACCGGTGTGTCCCATGACGTGTTGGTGCAAGTTCCGAGTCCGGGGTACATTTGTACGGTAGGAGACTAGGTCTCTGGTCGGGGATGTGTCTTGATACCACGATGGAAGGTGTCAGAATGCCCAGGGCATCATTGCGGGGTCATCTCCCGCTCCACCCTTCTTGAGTCAATCAACTGAATGTCTGAAAAGGTAGAAATAATCTAATGGTGGAAACATATGGAGGTAAATGAAGGTTTATTTCAAGCTTGATAGAAAACAGGAGTTGAGTGCATCCTTCGTTTTTGAAGTACGATCTACCAACTGTTAGTGGTAATCGTGGTTCAAAGAGGAGTTGGAGTGCTCGAGAATTCACAAGGTTAAATAATAATACGTTATACGAAGGTTCATATAGAAAGGAACAGAGCGCATGCTGGAAGCATAAGGTGCGCGTGTAATGCAGTGGCGGAAGCCTGTGTGCATGTACACTTAGTAACGAGCTCACTACAGTGCCGTTAAAGCCACCTCCACGTGGCTGGCTCAGGCCTACAGTATGGTACAGCAGGTCCTTAAAATAAGACAGAGATGTGACTGAATGAGGTCAGATCACATCATTACACACGGCAACATCGCTTATTCGCACGTGCGCACTCAGGCTGATGCACCCCACCCCTCCCGCAGCCCTGCGCTCAAGAGTTGTCTGTTGGGCAGCGCTGCCCACTGGCTCAGGCCTACAGTACAGTCCAGCAGGTCTTTAAAATGAGACAGAGATGAGACTGAATCAGGTCAGAGATCACATTACGCACGGCAACATGGTTTGTTCACACCTGCGCAGCCAGGGTAATGCACCCCACCCGTACCGCCGCCTCGCGCTCAATTGAAGGGCCTGTGCACCCAGGCCGCTCTGCTTACCTGCTGTCATTGTTGTGTGAGCAAACACTACGGGCAACAGTGCTCACAATTCAGGTGGAGTGATGATTGCATGATGGTGTACACCTCATGGATCCCTTTCGTAGACGACGGGCAGTAGGGTTCACAATTTAGAGCCCGTGTTGATTGCCAGGATGGTGTACACCTCATGGATCCCATTTTTTTATTGCGCATTGTGGATGCAGCCAGATCACCTGAGGCAGTGTTGAAGAAGAGGGACGTGCGTCGTCGTTATCCTATTTATACCTACGCAAAGTGGGCTGGGCTTGCATACACCAGGCCAGCGTAGGGGTGTGAATAATTATTCCGGGGACCTGGGCGTTATTCAGTTCCTTTCAGGCCAGGAAGTGTACTTATGTGTGTTTCTCTTGTAGTTTTGACCTCGCAGAGTGTGCAATTTACATTAGTGTAGCATGTGTCGGGAGGGCGGAAACTATAGTTAATAAGATGGTGTTTGAAAAGATTGAATGGTGAACATTCAATGTCGTTGTCAAGGTTGTGGATATGCGCAGACACATGTCAATGGTGTGCGGAATTATAGAAAGTGTTGCTATCGCGAAGCGTACACATGTGAATGTTGTTGGATGGAGGGAGGATCAGCAGTGAGGCTACGTCATACACAGTGATAACACTCATTACAGTCAAGGAATACATGTCAAATGTGAATCTGAAAGTCTCACATATACCAATATAATAATAGTATATTGGTAAAGCCTGTCAACAGAGCATACATCAAAAGAAATCTACACATTGCTGTTTACTGTTTGTCACATGTGATCTAGGATGTGCACTCTGCCCGTGGCTCCTGATACTTCTTAGAGCTACAAATACACAGGACGAAAGGGAGTACAATAATGTGCACACACACACACACCAGGGGCATCGTGTAACACATTTGTTTTTTAATGGAACGTTTGAGATGCATGGCAATCACACGTGGCCGGCTAATGTACAGACCATGAATATTGATCAAGATGATCGTTGCATGTTGTGTGTAGTATAGATATGTGTACACAGCAAAAACACTTTTTAAAAAAGCTGTGTAAGCAGAAGAGGCGTCTCTCATCAAACGCTGTAGAGGGAATGAGTAAAATGGGTGGGGTCGTCCAACTATTACAATGGGAAATGTTATGAAGCAATCAAATGCTTTTTATTAAGGTCACATGGCAATCGCGCACCGAGCCCGCAAGGAGGCCGCACCCGACGCAATTTTGACAAAATATATTTATCATAATATAAATTTATTACAGTTAGAAATATATAAATGTTTGAAATATTTTAGATTATCGCTCGCTCTCATATACTGTTTAAAGTTATTTAGATATACATTTGAGACAAAAAAAAACGAGGGAATGGCGTACCTGGCGCGACACCATACGTCTGACATAACACAGGGCCTGGCAGCGTGTACTTGTCACATACGCAACGTGCAGCTGGCACAACCCCATACGTACAGGACTTCACGCGTGGCTTGGTACTGTGTACCCGTCGGATACCAAAGTAGCAGCTGGGGCGACTTCATGGGTATATGATGGTACGCGGGATGCGGTGCCACAAAGTTGTCGGATACGAAACGCGCATCATTTACGAGTTTAGCAATATGACGGATAGCATTCGTGTGGTGATGGAGCTTAGTACGCTACCGGTATGGGAATGCAGTTTTCTCCGGAAAAAAAAAAATATATGCATATTTTTGGGGGAAGATATAAAACATTACATACTTTTTAAAGTTAAAAAAAGAAGTATAATAGAGTTGCAAAATCATAAAAAAAATTGAAAAAATATAGGTTTTAGAAACATTAAAATATTAAATTAACATTTGAAAAACCTTAAAAATTCACTGAAAAAAACATAGGTTTTAGGCACGTTATAGTTAGGAATTGACAATATTCCAAAAAGTATCAATATATAACAATTAAACATGTATGCCAAAGGCATTACTTGCAAGTAACAAGGAGACTCAATTCGTTTTAGAACGTGCTATTCGCATCATGTATTTAAACACAGATAGGGAATACAGTTATAGCAGCACTGTATAAGGTAAATTGATAAACAACCCGAATTGCACTTGGTGCTCGGTATGTGCATGTGACATAGGTGGCGACGCAAGTGACAATTTGTGGACAGCGTGAACGGCGCAAGTTGTGAAAGTGAAATAATATGTACAGTGTGGAAGTTGAGAGCAGTGGCTCCAAAATATATTACAATCCAATTTAGTACAATTTACAGATAACAATTCAGGTGAGCCACTGAGGGGAGCTGTGCCATTTATTGCGCTGTGTTGTCGACGACGTTTCGATCCGCGTGATTCGGGATCGTCTTCAGGACCGGGTTGAGATGAATTAATGGTGCTGCATCGGTCAGAGCTGGGACGGACCTGTCAATTAGGGCATGTTTGTTGGGCCGGGTCACGGTTGATGAACTAGCGGCGTGAAGGTCTGAATGAATCAGCGGGTGCTTAGAAGGAGCGGATCCACGGGCAGTGTATTCTTGGAAGCACCCGCTGATTCAATCAGACCTTTTAACTTATATTCATGGTCCTGGGGGATGGGGTGCTCAGGGCCTAATAAAGCTCCGGGAGGGGGGCTGTTTGCCCACCTCCTAAAAATACTGAACGTACATAAAGAAATTAAGTTGATATGAGTAGACACTCATATACAACACTTGGCAAAAAACATACACTATTTGCTTAAAATAAGCAATATCTGAAAGTCCTTATGATAATACTAACTACAGCCTTCACAGAGTGGTAATAACTTTACAGATAACCCATCTTCTCAAGCAAAACAAGCACATGTACAAATACCTAGTACGCACAGTCTTCTGTTATGTAGAAATTATCACGCTGTGAGAATTCTGTCTAATAACTCAAGGCTGCTTACAATTCTTAGTATGATGTATGTTAAATCTTTGCCCTGTTGCAAACTTTTTCTGCAAGCCTAAAAACTTGTTTGGCACATAATGGTTAGAATAGTAATATGGGAGTTACCCGCCACTATGTAAACTATGACCTAACTAACCTATCACATGAGCGGTGGTGACATAATGGTTTGGCTGCAATCCTCGGCAATCCACCTGGGATAGGTTAAAAGCCACACTGCGTGCCAAGTCCGGGACCAAGACACTCCCGCCTCCATTCAGAGGTCTGTACTTTCGGCACATGACCCGATTCTGCCGATTATGCGAGGAACTTCATCCCGCCCAAACTCGTACATCACGGAAATTCATCCTGCGTTTCCGGACACTCTCGATTCCAGAGGGTTCACTGGCCTTTCTTGCAATCCTGACGAGTTCATACAAGCCCTTGCCCACAGGGCTAGACTGAAGTAAATGACAGGCAATTGTTTTCAGGCACTGTATTCAAAAGTCCTGATGATGATCCTATGTCCTTCGGTTAAGGATCCAAACGCCGCTGACAAAGTTGTCAACCTTATACACAGTGATTCTTATATGTAATATGTGTAAAGGTGACCTTCTCATAGTTGTTGTTTACTCTATTGCATATTACTTGTTAAAAACTGCAAACTGCTTGAGTCTTTCACTCTGTTTGTCTGTTTGGTATGTGGGTTCCTGGATACAGGCTTGTATCCCACTGTTATTAAGTCGCATTCTTGTTTTATTCTATTATTTTGCATAGTAAAATCGCCCTTGTTCGGATGAACTTGGCTAAAATATAATACTAATTGAGGCTATATTTATTGCAAACACATTCTGCAGTAACTCAGGGACCACTGTCTCTTATAAGTTAGTTCCCAAAGTCCCAGACCGATTTAAATTGGGTTCCCTTGTTTTTTATATTCATCATACCTTTAAGCACTGGGAGAGTTTGTGTCGACCTGCTTACGGATCCTAATGTCTCAAACAAAATACTCTTTTAATGATTCTTTGTCCAGTACCAGCCCATGGTATTCTGCAGCCCTGGCAATGAGTTCCTGATAAGATACAATGTTGTCAGGTGGAGATGGCTTGGCAGGGGAAAAGTCTGCATCATTGTCTAATGGAAGGTCAATTGTGTAATCCTTCCATGGATCTACTGATAAATGCTTGTTCCCCTCATCAATATCGTCCCCGTCATGCAGAGACTGTGGAAAATCCTGAGGTGTGATGTGTAAAGGATTCAAAGTCAAAGAAGAGGGTGGTGGTAGGGATGCTAGACGTGGATGAAAAGGGCTAACACCAACAGTCTTCTTTTTAAAGATATCTTGTAATGACTATCCTCATCAGGAGGTTTGTGTTTACGAGGCAGCTTGGTATGAAAATGACCCATTTCTGGGTTAAAATAAAGTCTATTCTGTTTGGGATCAACTTTTGGTGGAACAATGCCTAAATTTGGATCCAAAGGGACAGGTTTCGGCGTTGGCGTTTTCGGTGCAGATATGGACTGGAATTTGGGTGCAGAAGATTTCGGCACTGAAGGCGCTTTATTTTTCGGCATGGAGGATTTCAGCTCTGAGCCGGATTTCGACTTGGAACCAGAGGGCTTCATTCCAAAGAGGGTTTGTGTCAACTCGGTCCCAAGCCGGAAGGCTTGACTGGGTGTTTTGGAGCTGAGCCGGAAGGCAGGGCGTCGGAAGTGGTCCCCCGGTGCCGACCTTGGCTAGAAGGCAGAGGTGGTGCCGAAGCTTTAGCTTTTAAGTGAGTGGGTTGATTGGGCAAGTGGTCTTCTGTACTCTCATCACCCTGACCCTGCAGAAGTTTTCGACGTAGAGGTCTATCTCGAGCTCTGACTCCGGCACAGAGAAGGCCTCTTCCTCCCCTGCTGCTGATACACCAATATCTTCTTGACCGGACTCCTCACTGAAGATATCCGGCATGTCTTAATTGCTTTGCCGCTGCATCTCTTGACATTGAGCAAGACGATCATGAAGGGTTTTCTTCAACCAAAATAATCTGTAAGCATCGCAGTCTTCTTCTTTGTGCTCAGGAGACAAGCACAAGTTACACACCTGGTGTGAGTCAGTGCGTGGATACTTTGCGTGGTACTTAGGACAGAATTTGTGCAGTGTCCTTTCCATCAACGGAGAGCTAGACCAACACCGTTAGGCCCGAAGGCAGTCCATTAAGCTTTCTGATCGAAAAGTAGATTTCGTTGACTGAAACGACATGCGGAGAGATGGCAAACTCGTACATAACTATACCATCGAAGTTAAAGAGCATTGCGCACCGAGTGGAACCCGAACAAGGGTTTCGAACCAGAGTGCAGCAATACACGTCCAAACCCGATGGCGGACAAAAATCAATCTACAATTGAGTCGATGCCCATGCGTACTATCACCGAAAGGAGTAGTCACCTTATATCGTGACTATGAAAGACGTCTTTGAAGAAAAACAACTTGCAAACATTTGGACCCAACAGTAGATGGCAGGAGTGTGCAAAGCATGTGTATCTACAGCACACATGCCTTGAACAGTTATTTCAAACTAGAAAAACAAGCAAGAAACATTTTTTAACTCAGAGTTTTTGCGACAGATCTGCTTTGCTGAGAAGTAGCAGTAACCTTGCTTTGGAAGCACCACTGCAAGAACTATTTTATAAGAGCATGGAATAAAGAAAGGTTGGTGTAATGGTGGAATTTTGTATTGGAGATCGCATTTATCTGGATGATAAATGACTAACTGCAATAGGACAGCACACTCAAATCACATGATTTTGTCATATATGCCGACTTTAAAGCTCATGTTTATTAGAATAAAATATATTTTGACAGGACTCAAATCTACCTGCAATTTTATTAGAGCTTGGTCAAACTAAGTTGTCACTACATAACCATAGCCCTTCTGGAATACATTTAACACTGGGTGGTAGTGTGTAACTTCAAATCACAAGTTAGATGGAAATGCTGCTGAATAGCAAGACAAATACATTAACCCTTCAATTTGCCTGGTCTAATTACTTACATCAGAACAAAATTAGCCATGATCGAGAAACTCTAGAAATGCCCTTCACAACTGAAGAAGGATGCCTCTCATATCTACTACCCTCAGAATGATGCATTTCGTCACCTGAACCGATAATGGTGGCATGGCTCTAAGCAGGGCCAAAGTCTCTGTGAACCTTAAGATGCCACTAGTAAGTGGCATTTAATTACCAATAAAGCGCTTTAATATAATTTTGTAGCTGGAGTAAAAAAATATTAAAATAAAAAAACTAGGTAACTGATGTGTTTTAAGGTACATCTGAGGCATTTTCCCCTCATAAGTTAAACAAGCCACAATGAGAGGTAAATGTCCTGAAAACAAAATTAGGCATGCTCTTTAAAGTGCATACAAATCGAATAGGCAGGGATGAGACCAAAAAAGCATTGTACTTTACAACATTAAGGCCTTCAGTATAAAATAACATTACAAATAGGGTGTAGCGAAAGGAGTAAATCATTGTTTAACTTACTGTTGCCACATAGAGATCATTAAAGGAAAATGCTACTTACCAGTATGCATCTGTTCTCGGCATGTAGTGCTGCAGAGCCACACACGAGTGCATAGATCGCCATCTGGTGGTGGGCCCGGATAATTTCACTTTGATATTGTCTTGGAAGAGTCTTTGTTTGGTAGATAACTCCTCCTGTAGAGCACAGTGCGCATGGGCATCGACTCCATCTTCAGATTGTTTTCGCCATCGGGGAAAGGATGGAGTTGTAGGAGTACAGAAAAAGATGTCCATGTCTAGTGTATCTAATAAAGATATTACTGGAACAAATATAGGTAGGCGGGTGGGTGTGTGTGGCTCTGCAGCCCTACATGCCAAGAACAGATGCATACTGGTAAGTAGCATTTTCCGTTCGAGGCATACAGGCTGCAGACCACACATTAGTGCATTGATTGCATAGCAGTTCTCTCCCTTAGCAGCAACCACCAGTATCTGTTGCAGTAGTTTGAAATAATGTCTTGAGTACAGCCTGGTCCACACTAGCTTGTTGTTTTGCTTGCACATCTACACAGTAGTGTTTTGTAAATGTGTGCGGTGTAGACCATGTAGCTGCTTTGCAGATATAATCTAAGGGAATATTTCCTAGAAATGCCATAGATGCCCCTAATTTATGGGTGGAATGAGCCCTAGGGGGAATGGATAGAGTGCGTTTTGCTTTTTGGTAACAATTTTGAATGCATTTAATAATCCACCTTGCAATCCCAGCTTTTGAAATGGGATTACCTTTATGTGGAGGAGAAAAGGACACAAACAATTGTTTTGTTTTACGAAATGGTTTTGTCCTATCAATATAGTAGAGGAGCACTCTTTTGCCATCTAATGTATGGAGAGCTCTTTCAGCAACCGTCTGTGGTTGAGAGAAGAATACTGGCAACTCAATAGATTGATTGAGGTGGAACGGTAAAATGACTTTTGGAAGGAATTTCGGGTTTGTTTTAAGAACTACTTTGTTGTGAAGGAGTAGTAGGAATGGTTCTTGAATTGGTAATGCCTGGATCTCACTTACTCTTCTGAGTGAGGTAATAGCAATTAAAAAAGCAACTTTCCATGTAAGGAACTGTAATTCACACGTATGCAAGGGTTCAAATGGAGGACCCATAAGTCTAGTGAGAACAATATTTAGATTCCGTACAGAGGAGGGTGGTACCCTGAGAGGAATTATACTTTTGAGTCCTTCATAAATGCTTTGATGGCGGGTACTCTAAATAATGACAGATGTTGTCTGTTTTGAAGGTAAGCAAGATGTAACCTGACTGAGGAGTATGCCAAACTACATCTTTGTAGATGGAGCAGGTAACATATGATGTTTTGGATAGAAACATCTAGTGGGTTAACGTTGATATTTGTGCAATACACAACAAACCTTTTCCACTTGGCTGCATAGCATGCTGTAGTGGTGGGACGTTGAGCTTCTTTTATTACATTCATGCAATCAGGCGGAAGATTGAGGCATCCAAATTCTAAGACCTCAGGAGCCAAATCGCTATGTTGAGCTTCATGGGGACCAGATGCATGATCTCTCCATGGTTCTGTGTCGGTAGGTGTGGAGGGAGTTTTAATTTTTGATGTGGTACTACTGAGAGTTCTAGTAGTGTGGTGTACCACGGTTGTCTTGCCCAAGTTGGTGCTATGAGAATCAAAGTGAGGGAATGTTGCTGTAGCTTGCGTACCACTAACGGAATGAGTGGGAGAGGTGGAAAAGCGTACCCAAATTTTGACCAACTCATCCATATCGCATTGCCTTTGGACAATGGGTGTGGATATCTGGCGGCGAAGCTTGGGCATTTGGAGTTGCGGTGTGTAGCGAACAGATCTATCTCTGATTGGCCCCACTTGTGAAAAAAGGTAGAAGAACTTGAGGATTAAGTACCCACTTGTGTATCTGTTGTCTTTGACGACTTAACAGATCCACAACTTGATTGTGAACTCCTGGTAGATGTTCTGCTAACAAAGATTTTTTGAGGAATGGCATACCTCCATATGCTCTGCCTCAGCCGGGAGAGCTGCAAGGAGTGTGTTCCTCCCTGTTTTTGGATGTAATACATGGCTGTCATATTGTCGGTACGGACTAATACAGCCTTGCCCGATAGGTAATGCTGAAAAGATTTTAGAGCTAGAAAAATGGCAAGCAACTCCAGATGATTCATGTGGAGTAGCTTTTGTTGCGGTGTCCATGTGTCCTGTACTGTGTGCTCTTCCAAAAGCGCTCCCCAGCCTGTGAGAGATGCGTCTGTGGTTAGCACCACCTGTGGAACTGGCTCTACGAACGACCGGCCTTTGGAAAGGTTTTTGGTGTTCCACTACTGCAGAGAGCGATGTGCCCGGTCGTCCACCACCACCAGATCTGTTATTTGTTGTGGTACCTGGTTCCATTGGCTTGCTAAGCACTCTTGCAAGGGACGCATTTGGAGTCTTGCGTGTGGCACTATGAAGATGCAAGATGCCATCATGCCAATTAATTGCATGAACACTCGAGCTGGTAGTGAGTGTTGCGGCTGGAATTGTTGTATAAGAGCTTGCATACTTTATATCCTTGCTGGATTGAGGATGCAATTGCTTTGGAGGTATCTATTGTGGCACCCAGATACTGTTGAGACAGGGATGGTTGGAGATGTGACTTTTTTGATTTACTGTGAAGCCTAGCTTGTGTAGCAGGCAGATGGTCTGATGCGTGTGCTGCACGCACTGGTGGTATGACTTGGATTTAATTAGCCAGTAGTCTAGGTATGGGAAGACATGATGAATGTTGTCCCTTCTTAAGTGTGCTGCTACTACTGCTAGACACTTTGTGAAAACTTGAGGTGCTGTAGTTACTCCGAAAGGGAGTACTTTGAACTGGTAATGCTGACCGTCTAGTGCGAACCGAAGGTACTTTCTGTGAGCTTGGTGGATGGGAATGTGGAAGTAGGCGTCCTTGAGATCTAAGGTGGCAAGGAAGTCGCCTTGTTTTAACAGAGGCAGAACCTGCTGTAATTGACCATATGGAAGTGGTCGGACTGTATGTAAAGATTTAGGGGTATCAGGTCTAGTATAGGTCTGAGGGAATCGTCCTTTTTGAGGATAAGAAAGTATAGGGAGTAAACTCCTGTGTTTTGATGGTGTGCTGGGACTGGTTCTATTGCATTCTTTTGCAGTAGAGATGCAACCTCTGGTTTTAGGAAAGTGAGATGCTCCTGTGACATGGGACGCAGTCTGGGTGGTGTTGTTGGAGGAGTGTAAGTGAGCTCCAGGCAATAACCTGACTGAACTATTTGTCTCACCCACCTGTCTGTAGTGATGGAGTTCCAGACAGGTAGGAACTGTTGTAATCTCCCCCGACAGGAGTGGAATGGTCTGGGGGAGGGGAGGGAAGTCACTGTTTAGGAGTGAAGGCATTGCGGTTGTTGTTACCTTTGCCTCTACCTTCAGTGTTGTTACCTCTATATCCTCCTCTGTAATAACCTCTATTGGGCGAGGATTGGGTGGGCGCTTTATAAGAAGAGGAGGCGTTGTCTGTTTGAAAACCTTTGGAGGCGCCCCTGTAAGAGGAGCGACGAAAGGAAGCTCGGGGAGTCTGAGTTTGTAAGGCCCCCATTAATTATGCTGTGTCCGTATGTTTTTTAATTTTCTCTAGTGCATTTATCAACTGTAGGACCAAAAAGATGTTGCTGGTCAAAAGGTTGATTCAGGATACTGGTCTGTACCTCTGGTTTGAACCCAGAGATGCGGAACCAGGCATGTCTACATAATAGTACGCCTGTATTTATTGCTCTGGAGGCTGTGTCAGCAGTATCTAACGCACAACAGACTGAGGTATTGGTAATGACTTTGCCTTCTTGTATTAAGTCAGAGCCCTGGGTTTATATTTTTCTGGCAATTGTTGCATAAGTGATTCTAGCTCATCATAATGACTTCAATCATATCTTGCTAACAGAGCTTGAGTGTTAGTCATTCTCCAGACATTGGGTGCTTGTGAGATAGTGCGTTTTCCTGAAGCATCTAAAACCTTGGACTCCTTATCAGTGGGTGGAGCATCCCCTGTTGTGTGCGAGATAGCTCTTTTCCTAGCGTTTGAGACTACTAATGAGTCTAAAGGCAACTGGCCTTTGATGTATGCTGGGTCAGTTGGAGCTGTTTTATACTTCTTTTCTAGTCTAGGGTTAATTTCCCTGGCTCTGACGGGGTCCTTGAATACCTCTGGTGCATGTTTTACCACTCCCTTAAGTATTGGTAATGTGGTTATGGTTTGTGATGATAGTAATGTATCCATAAGGAAATCTTCCTCTACTGGATCAGTGTGTAAATCCACTCCATGAAATGAATGAATGAATTGCGTAGCCCCTATAGTTTAATCTGGAGGAGATGGCCTAGAAGGGTATGCGTCATCTTGTGGCAGATCTGGTGCATCTGGCGCGTTATAGTCTTCCAGGGATCATCTGATGGCCCAAGAATATTGGCTGGGTCATCTATGGGTTGCTCACACCCCTTGTGAATAATTATCCTCATCATCCTCTGGTGCAGGGATGTGCGTGGTGGATGGTGAGTGTGCAGGGGAAATGTCCAGTGGCAGTGGTGAAGGAATTTTTATGGGGGAAGTTTGAGCATGTTTTTTGAGAGGAACTGGAGGTGGCTTGGGAGAGTCCATTTTCCTCTTTTCAGGCACTGTAATTATATTCCAGTCTTTGGATGAATACGAAGAGTCTTTTGTTTTGGATCTGGGTGGAAAAGCTCTTCTGTGGAACTATCCTTTTTCGGCACCGACTTGTCTTGCTTGGGGCCGAATTGCTTAGAAGGTTTTGCAGTGTCTATTGCAGTCTTTGGAGCAGATCTTGGTTTCGGTTCCGTGCCTCTTGTTCGGATCGGATGTTTTCGGATCCGGTATTATTGGTTCTGAAGCTCATTTAGGGTCGACATCTTTTGGTGTCGAAATGTGTTTCGGTGCCGAAGTGGACTTTGGGTCAACTTGCTTCGGTACCGGAGTTGGCTTTGGTTCGATAGGCTTGGGAACTGTTTTCGGTGCTGAGCTTGTTTTCAGCTCGACCGGTTTCGGTACCGAGGGTTGCCTCGGTGCCGGAGTTAGTTTCAGTTTGAGGACCTTTTGCTAGTAGGGACCGACAGACTGACTCGAGCCTGAGTCGCCTGGAGGCTTTTTAGGATTCTTCGTTGCGGGCCGGAAGGTGGGGCGTCAGAAGCTTTTGGTCTGTGTGCACCTGGACCCGGAGGTGGAACCGAAGCCTGTCCCGAAACGGGGGTGTGAACAGGGTCGACGCTTGTACTCACGGCCTGTTCACCAGCTGGAAGAAGATCATCGACTTCTGATTGTCATTCGGCTCCGGAAGCTGAATCCTCTGCTTCGGAAACAATGTCGTCCTGCTATTGTTCCTTGAACTCTAGATCGATTGGAGCCTCGTCTATGATGTGATCTGGTGTCGATGAAGAGGACTGTGCCAGGACTCTTCGAGCTCGACGGTCTCTGATGGTTTTCTTGGACCGGAACGAAGCGCAGGCCTGGCAATCTCGACTCTCGTGCTCTGGGGACAAGCACAGATTGCACACCTCATGTAGATCAGTGTGGGGGAATTTGTGTCCATACTGAGGGTACTTCTTGAAGGGTGTTCTTTCTATGAGCCAAAGGCCCAATGGCGCAGTTGGGCCAGACGGCCCCGGCGAACGCTGAGTTCGAGAAGCGCAAGCCTTTCTTCGATGCGGGTAACTGGAATCACGATCGAAGACGATACCGATGGTATGATGTAGGACTGGAAGTCAAAAGGAGATCGGTAACGGGACCGAACGATAAACACATCCGAGCCCGATGGCGGAAAAAAACAATCTGAAGATGGAGTCGATGCCCATGCGCACTACGCTCTACAGGAGGAGTCATCTACCAAACAAAGACTCTTCCAAGACATCAACAAAGTGTAATCATCCGGGCCCAACACCAGATGGCGATCTATGCACTAGTGTGTGGTCTGCAGCCCATATGCCTCGAACATATAATTTATTCCACTTAAAGAGTAAATTACAGCGGCCCACTCCAGATATAGCTTCCACCACTCCCACCCCTTCTTCTGCCCCATCGCGTTCTCCTGCAACATTATTTGGAATGCAGGTTTGCTTTATTCATAGCTCCATACCTGGAACCCTGTCTGTAAAGCTCACAATTCATCCCCCTTCTTTACTATGAGAACAATTCGATACTACAGCATATTTCCTAACAATGAAATTTGAAGAAAACAAAATGCAACCACACCAACAGATAGACAACAAAATAAAAAAGGTTTAACCATTTTCAATAACAAAATCTTCTAACCACTTTGGTAGTTTCTTTATCCTTTTCTCATTGCCACATTCATCAACAGTTTTCAACATTCCTGAATGAACCACAACCTCCCTGGCATGCTTTCCAGCAACAGCATCTTCTGTCCTCTCTGATGACTCTGACATAACATCCATGTCAACATGCTTAGCCACAACTTCAATTTTTGTGTTCACTACACCTTGATTATAACCACTCATCTCCACATCATCAACCAAAGGATCTGATACAGACACCTGTGAATCTTTCCAGACACTTCCTCCACATCTCTTTTGATCCATCTCAGAGCCACTGCATTGAGATTTCACACCTTACCATTGTTTAGATTCATAAAACTGACTTTTACCCTTGACCACAATACCAAGTTTCTTATTTCATACACAGTCTGCAACATTGATAGATACAGGTTTGGTATACTTCTTGATGTCAAAATAAGAATTATTTTTAGTATGATTTTCACTTACCTTGCCAACGACTGCTTCTACTGATTACTGCTCAATCCCAGTGTAAACTAACCAACCTGCATTCTGTTTAGTTCTGGGACTCCTCCCTTTGATGAGGACAAAAGGGAATATTCCAGTAGTTTCATTATTAGTGAACCTGTATGCCCCTACCATTTTGCCAAGTAGTGTCATCCAATCAGTGTTGGTAGAAATAGCTAATTGTATAGCTCCTTTGATTACGCGGTTGAATTTCAAGTTTCCACTAGTGTTACACAGTGATGTAGTCGCTCAAAGTACTGCATAACCTTACTTGTTACAAATTGTACCCAGTTGACACTCAAAATGGTAGAAGAAATTATCTCTGAAATAAAAAATTAGTCCAAAAATTCCAAAACGGAGTCATTATCTGCCTTTTAAACTATCCTTACTACTGGCCAATATGAGAACAAGTCAATAAGAAAATTACTAATACATTTCTGAGGAGTCCCCACTGGTTCAACAATGTCAACTCCAACAGCTTCCCAAGAATTCTCAGGTTTTAGGACTAAATCCTTGAGACGTACAAGGTGTCAAGGTCTGTGAAGGCCTGTCAGTCATGGAACAATTAAGACACTCCTTCATAAATCTTTCTAAAGGTAAATCAATTTGAGGTCACCAATTTCAACAAAGTTTGTTCTAGTAATGTCAAAATGCCCTTGGTGTCTTAACCCTATGATCATTTCTTGTAGAGTATGCAGAGGAATTACTCTGTCCCCTCCTGAAATAGTTCCATTGTCTAGCGTCATCCCAGACCTGACTTACCAGAAAGGCTTTATCGACTCACCCATACATTCCTTTGAGGGCCATTCACCACATGTAAAGACTTCTATCTGCTCGGATGGCTGGTGTCCCACAATCATGAATAGAAGCTACCTGATACTCACTGCACAGTTCATCCTCATCTCTTCCAATAGTGTTGCAATTCTATAGGCAAAAAAATGCTATGATACTATCTTTTCATGGAACATAGACAATTTTGTAATCGTAATTTTGCAACCGCATGGACAATCTGGCTATTTTGGTGGCAGCGTCCATCAAACTGTATGTTGTCTATATTTTAACAAGAGGTGGGTGATCACAACAAATGGCAAACAGCTTTCTCTAAGCAAAAACTCTAAAATGATCACAAGCCCATGCATAGGCTAATATTACCTACTCGATAACTGGATATGTTCTCCTCAGTACGGTATAACGAGCTAGATGCATAAGCAATTATACACTTATTGCCACTCTCATCTGTCTGAGAGAAAACTGCATGTAATAATTTACTGCTAGCATTACTGGTGATGACACTGGTAGCACTAGTATCAATGCATTTTAAAGCAGTCACACAAGCAATTGCAGCATTAATGTGTGAATATCTTCTTCACGCTCACTTGTGGACTCAAACTTGTTCCTTCTTTTAAATACTGTGTAATTTGACATGATTTTTCAGCAAACTTGGGTATGAATTTTGCACAATATTCTGCTAAACCCAAAAGAGATCTTACATCGTCTTTGCTAGTTGGTGTGGATGTTCGCTCAATAGGATACACCAGCAACAGTTTGGGTTTAACACCATCCTCACCAACAACATGGCCAAGATAAGTATCCCTTTTCTGTGGAAATCTGCACTTCAAAAACTCAACATTAAATCACTTTGATACTAGTAGACTTAAAACTCTTGTCAAATGGTCATGTTCTTTTTTGTTATGACTAATAGTAAGATATCACCTTGGTAGAAAGGTGTGCCTTTTTCTCTTCCAAATAACCAACATTAAGGAATGAAAAACAGCAGTCGCCAAAGCTACAATGAATGGCATATGCTTAAATTGGAAATATCCATCAGAGTGATAAACGCTGTGAATTTTTTTATTCGGAAGTCGAGGAAATCTGGTGATACACTGAAAATAAGTCTACAGAGGAGAATCACTTAACACCGTTAAAACGTGCCACCATTTTATTTATCTTGATGAACAGAAATCTATCAAATGATTGTTTTGAATTACGGCACCTAAACAACAACATAATCTGATCCTACCTTTACTATGCCTGGCCATGACCAATGGAGAAATCCAGTTTGATTTACCACCAATGTAACTAATTTCTCCAATTCTTTAGAAACACGATAACTTATGATAGGGATGTTTCTCACCTTGTGTACTTTGGAAATTAAGTTTACTAACCAAAGGAGGGCTGGCTCTAATCAGTAAGTCTGAGCCTAATTTCATAAACAACAGAGAAAGATGCCAATACTAATACAATAGTTCAAGCAAAAATGGTGACCAATGTATAGACAGCAGTTCAATACATTTGTGCGCTATTTAACAGCTGTTTATTCAAAAATATTTCACATAGATTTAGAATTTTAGAATACAAGTCATACACATTTTTTATGATACTAATGGAAATGAAGACACAGGAGTGAACTAAAATATCACGCATACCATCATTCATGAATCCTCAGTCATATCACAATCAACCCAACTCACATTCATTCATTCAAACATGTACTCAAAACCAACTGGTGAATGAATGCACCAATAAGTGAAGTACTTGGTCTGCCAAAAGGTCAAAAGCAATAAATATTATTCATGAAAATACACCATATCTCATTCAGTTGAATAACAAAATCAAGACAAAAGTCACACAAATTAGGTGTATTATTGCCAATGCAAATGCAAAAACAAATTAGCAAAAGGGCAGGACCAGCAGACCCATCGGCCTACGCGTTTCGAATCCCTATGGATCCTGGGATTCTCCTCAGGGCCAATCAACTCTGTAAAGAGAAACAAGAAACCATGTGTCTAGCACCTACAATCAAGAAACCAAGTTTGTGATGGCACGGACTGTTCTCCTGGTGGAGCCGCTGTGTCTACCTTTGATGCATTGACCCCGAGTGGGTCTGCTCTCGTGGAGTCGAAGACAGTTGTGGATCATGAGCTGGCTATGGTTGCATCGGTTATGCCTGTGGTTGTTTCCTTGGGGCATATCTTTCAACTGCATGTGGAGGAACACCATCGGTCCATTGAGTGGGCGGCTTTGGTGTGGTATCCGCGCTTTCTGCTTCATGTGACTTTTTTTCAGGGATGGCGGGACTGTATTCTGATTTAAAACTGCTGGCACTGTTGATATCGTCCCGTTCCGTCTCCCGCCGTGCATCATTGACGAGACTCCGGTGGCTTGTGACCGATGGCACGACGGCGTTGCCAAATCCTCCCGGTGTGATCGACCCTCTAGTGCTATTTGATATCCTATCTGAAGACTGGTTCGACGTTTGTGCTATCGACAGAAGAGGCCAAGGGTGACTTTGATTGAGACGTGGAGGGACTCATGGATGGTTTATGGTGATTTAAGGGGCGCTTGCAGAGCTACAATTGATTGCGTTTTTACATGATTGCTGCCACTTGTACTTTTCGTTCGCTGCTGTTCGTATTTTTAGCATGCGAAGGTGGGAGGAGCCGGAACGTTAGATCGAGGGCCCTCCTCCTGTATATTTTCCTTTTCTTTTCTCTTTTCTTCTCTGTATTTCGGGTCTCTTATTTAGGGCGACAGGCACGCTGCTGGGGGGGGTAGGCCGTAGCCATCCGCAGGGGTGCAGGGTGGGGGGTTGGGGGATGGGTTTGTTGTGTTGTTTTTCTTTTGTTTCTATGGCCCTTTGCCCTTTTCTCTTTTTGATGTCGCTTTCTTTTGTGTCACCCTTAGTGTGTTTCGCCATGTAGGATGGGACTTGTTCGCCATGATTATTTAGTGATTGTCGCGTCTCTCCTTCCGTGATGCCCCCTTCCCCTCATTTGCAATTTATGTTTATCGTTGGCGTAATTTCTTGCTTCTAGACTAGCTGTAATGGGGGTGTATATGATAGTGCGACATTGATACCACTTAACTTTTTTGTTATTGTAAAATGAACAGTCATTGATCCTTGCTTATGTGTTACTTTAAATGTATGACATGTCCTGATTGTTGACCTGCCTTCGACCCCCTGGACCGCTGAGACTTGTATATTATGTTGTTCCTTTATCCTGATATGCGTAGCGGCCGGCCGGATTGGTTGTAGGCCCGTGACTGTCTATCGATGCTGCTACAATAAAGGTTCTTTAAAAAAAAAAAAGAAACCAAGAAAGCACTACTACACCATAAGGTAACACTTCGCCTTACCGGTAAACTTGACAAGTAAGAGACATTCATGAGCAGGAGCTCCTACAGGCAAAATAGAAAAACAGCACAAAAAGGGGGAAAGATTTTTATGTGAATGTACCCAAAGAATTGCTTTCTTTATATATGGGATTCATTTGGAATCACTGGCGGCTTACCTCGGTAAAGTCCACCGTGTAATCAGACGATTAAAGGATATTCAATAGAAAAAGGCACTGGTCCCATGAGCGTGAAGCTGACCTATCAAGAAGCATAAAAGTGCAAGTGACGCTTAAGTCTGGAGATTATCTGTAGCCACAACAGCAAGCCTTAAAAATGATCAACAGGTGGTCTGGTTGGGAAACCAGGAAGTCTCTTACCTCAGATCGTTATGGAGTGGAATCGGCCTAGATGATATTCTTGAAGCTGGAGCCGGATGGGCGGAGATCAATTCGCCAGGCTGGAAGGGGCAAAAACGAGCAATAAGGGTGAATTTCAGAGCACAACCACGGGTTCGGTATACATTGTCTAGAAGAGCGGATCCAACTACCGTGAAATCCTCAATCCAGCGCGGGGGAAAGAAGCTGTGTCTTGTAAAGAATCCAGACCGGTAGACGCTATAGGCAATGCGCGTGCGCACACGCTTAGAATGATGGGTAATGTAGTCAAGGCAACGCGCATGCGTGGAGTACTCAAAATGATCGGTGAACATCTCTGAGTCCTTAATTGTTTAGGCAAACATAGTTTGAGGGTCAACAAAGAGAACCAATTTGCGTCTCATAAAGGTACATAAATCCTGAAAACTTATTTATCCATAATGATCGTTTGAATAAACACCATTAGAATTCTGGTAGATGTAGTCCACCCGAGTGCTCAAGGTCTAAGTGCAAGCAAATGGATGCAGTGTAATGATGTGGGGTATAGAGCCCAAGGTACAAGGGAATAATTTATGAGTGGGGAAGGATCAGGGGCATGACACTCATGTAACCGCAAGTCTGTGTCGCTAGCAACCTCATGAATAGGGAAGAACCATAGGGAATTGCAGGTGATGGTGCTCAAAAGGGGAGTGTGGGAAACCAGCATTCCGCTTAGCTCAAATCTGTGTGGCTCAATCGCTTCTGAATGCCGGAAGGCAATGAACAATCATGGTTAATGGAGCTCAAATGGGAAAGTATGTTAAGAGAAAGCATCCAATACTAGGGTACTAAGAGCAGCGTTAAACACTATTGATGCCAGACAGGTTAGGACGGAAAACAGACACTACTAACTACAATTTATAGATTTCAGATAGCTCGTTAAGACCTGACACGGCCGTGTCAAATATAACGATCTAGAGGGCCTCTCTTTGAGATAATTTAAACTCTAAATCCCCTCCACGAGGGTCTCTTTCAACTTTAGAAATGACTGTCCATTTGAGATCACTGACTAGGTGATTATGTCTTATCCAGTGGTTGACCAGGGGTGCAGTCTCAACTTTGTTCTTAGTTCGCGATTTGTGTTGAGTGATTCTCTGGCGTATTTCTTGGTTAGTTTTGCCAATGTAAAGGTCTGCACATGGTCATACTACTCCATAGATGACATATTTAGATTTGCAGTTACTAAAAGAATTGTGTTTCCACGAGATTCCCCTGTGTTGAAAAAGTGAACCTTCCATCGTGAGATCACAGCAAACAAGTCCCGCATTTGTGGTGGCCGACAATAGGGGTCAAGCCCATTAGATTTCTTAGAGTTGGTTGTAGCTCTTTGGGGGCTGCTGCCCTTACAACGTAGTTGGAAATAGTGCTTTCTTTTTTTAATGCAAACAAGGGTGGTGACTGTAAGCTGGTGTCCAGGTTCTTCAGTAAATGCCAATTTTGTCCAATGACTTTCTTCAACTTATTTGAATTGGGACAGAATGTCGTAACACAAACTTGTCTTTTTGTCTGCGATTTACTTTTCCGTTCTAGTAAGCATTCCCGTGGAGTCCATCTCGCTCTTTTCATGGCGTTTTTGACAAATTGTTTGGGGTAACCTGGTTCACACAGTTTAGTTACCAAATTTCCCGCATTTAAGTTGTACTCTTCATTAAAGGAACAATTCCTGCGAATGCGCAAAAATTGGCCATACGGCAAATTTTCTTTTAAACTTCTAGGGTGATTACTAGAAAATAGTACAGCCTTATTTCGGTCCGTTGGTTTGGTATAAAGTGTAGTCACCAATTTGCCTTCAGCAGGATATATCTGAACATCCAGGAAAGATATTTTGTTGGCTGAATATGAGATGCTAAACTGAATATACGCTGTTCTGGAGTTTAACCAGTCATGGAAGAGTTTTGAGTTTTTCTTCACCACCTGTCCAGACCAAAAACACGTCATCAATGAAACGTAGCCACGTTCCAATAAATTCTGCGAATGGATTATTATTGTGAACATAGGTGTCTTCATACAATGACATAAAAAGTACAGCCAGCTCTGGGGCAAAAGGACACCCCATTGCCACTCCTTTGATTTGGAAAAAGAAATCCTTTCCAAAACAAAAGTAGTTCTTTTTGAGGGCAAAAGATGCCAGGTCAACCAGAAATTGGGTTGGCACCTGTACTGGTCTAGTTCTTTTGTCTAGAAAAAGAGAGAGCACTGCCTCGTCTTGGGGGATTTGGGTATAATGGGACGTCACGTCCAGTGTAACTAACAGATCCTTCCCTTTGTTAAAAAGGACATCATCCAACTTATTAATAAAGTCGGTCGTATCTTGAAGATAAGAGACCACAAGATTAATAAATTCTTTCAAGAAGCAATCTACATATTTTGCAATTGGTTCGAGCAGTGATTCACAACCCGCCACAATAGGTCTTCCGGGCGGGTTTGTTTGATGTTTATGAATCTTGGGCAAGATGTAAAACACTGGGGTCTTGGGGCGTTTATTTTGTAGAAAGTCGAATTATTTGTGACATAGAAAGCCCATTCCAGAACCTTCCTTTAGGATTGCAAAAAGTTGATTCTGGAGTTCAGCAGTGGGATCTTTGGAAATTTTGCGGTAGCTGTCTCATGACCTCGGCGGTATACTCGCCAGTGTCCCAAACCACTATAGATGCCCCTTTATCCGCCTGTTTTATCATAACTGATGGATCATTTCTTAAGGTTATCAAGGCATTCGTTTGTTCTTTAGAGGTGTTGAATTTTACAAAAAAATTTGGGTTTTCCATGTCTGAAATGGCAGACAGAACCGTCTTTTCAAATAAAATGATTTATTTCGGTATTTTACTGCCTGGGGGGCAAAAAGTGGATTTTTTACGTAGCCCTGTAACTTCAGACGATGTTGTAGCAAGACTATTGGCAAAAACATGGTTAATCTTAATTTCCGGCAGAATTCGATAAGGAATATGCTACTTACCAGTATGCATCTGTTCTTGGCATAGAGGGCTGCAGAGTGGTACATTTATGAATAGATCGCCATCTGGTGTTGGGCTCGGATGATTGCACTTTGTTTTTCTTCTGGAGAAGTCTTTGTCGTCATAGGTGACTCCTCCTCTCGGTGTTAGTGCGCATGGGCATCGGCTCCATCCTTAGATTGTTTTGCCATAGTAGGGTTAGATGGAGTAGTGTAGTATAGTACATAAAGATATGCCCATGTAAATGTATCTAAATAAGATAATGTTGGGACAGACACAGGTTTCCGGGGAGGCAGGGAGGGCATGTACCACTCTGCAGCCCTCTATGCCAAGAACAGATGCATACTGGTAAGTAGCATATTCCGTTCGAGGCATATGGGCTGCAGATGGTACATTTATGAATAGATTGTACAGCAGTTACCTCCCTAGCGGTGGTCACCAGTGTCTGTCGCAACTGTATGAAATAGAGTTTTTAATACAGCTTGGCCCACTCTGGCTTGTTGTGCAGCCTGTACATCAACACAGTAGTGCTTTGTGAATGTATGTGGTGTAGACCAAGTTGCTGCTCTACATATGTCATCTAGGGGAATGTTCCCTAAGAATGCCATAGATGCTCCTAGTTTTCTTGTGGAATGAGCTCTAGGAGGAACAGTTAATGTTCTCTTTGCTTTAATGTAACATATTTGTATACATCTTACAATCCATCTTGCGATGCCTGCTTTAGAGATAGGATTGCCCTTATGTGTTGGGGAAAATGCTACAAATAGTTGTTTAGTTTTCCTGAAGTCTTGTGTTCTTTCTATGTAGTACAAAATGGCTCTTTTAACATCTAGTGTATGTAGAGCCCTTTCTGCCACCGTCTGTGGCTTTGGAAAGAAGACTGGTAATTCCACTGGCTGATTGATGTGGAATGCTGAAATTACCTTAGGCAAGAACTTTGGGTTTGTTCTAAGAACCACTTTATTCTGGTGTAACTGTAGGAATGGTTCTTGTATTGTTAATGCCTGTAATTCGCTTACTCTTCTGAGTGAGGTAATAGCTATGAGGAATGCCACCTTCCATGTAAGGAATTGTATTTCGCACCTATGCATAGGTTCGAAGGGTGGCCCCATTAGTCTGGTGAGTACTACGTTGAGGTTCCAGACTGGGGAAGGTGGTAATCTTGGTGGAATGACTCTTTTAAGACCTTCCATGAATGCTTTTATCGCTGGTACTCTGAACAGTGATGTGCGCTGCCTGTTTTGCAGGTATGCTGCTATAGCTGCTAGATGTACTCTGATAGATGTGTACGCTAGATTACATTGCTGCAAGTGTAATAAGTAGCAAATAATCTCCCTTGTTGATACGTCTAGAGGGTTGATATTGTTATTAGTACAGTGTATAGCAAACCTCTTCCACTTAGCTGCATAGCATGCTCTGGTGGTTGGACGTCTCGCTTGTTTAATTATTTCCATGCAATTTGGGGGGAGATCTAAGTACCCAAATTCTAGGATTTCAGGAGCCAGATCGCTAAGTTCAACTGAGTTGGATCTGGGTGCATTATTTCTCCATGGTTCTGTGTAAGGTGCATGGGTAGAATTCGTAGCTTTTGATGTGGCACTTGTGAGAGTTGCAAGAGCGTGGTGAACCACGGCTGTCTTGCCCACGTGGGTGCTACTAGTATCATGGTCATTGAATGTTGTTGCAGTTTCCTGACCACTAATGTGATTAGTGGGAGAGGGGGAAAAGCGTATGCAAATTTGTTGGACCAATTTATCCATAACGCATTGCCCTGCGACAGGTGATGTGGGTACCTGGACGCGAAGCTTTGGCATTTTGCGTTCTGATGAGTGGCAAATAGGTCTATCTCTGGTTGTCCCCATCTTTGGAAGAATGGCTGCAGTATTTGTTGGTGCAGTTCCCATTCGTGTATTTGTTCCGACTGTCTGCTTAAGATGTCTGCTATCTGGTTTTGAACTCCTGGTAGGTGTTCGGCTAACAGATAGATGTTTTGAGGAATGGCCCATCTCCAAATTTCCTGCGCTAGTCTGGATAATTGGAGAGAGTGCGTCCCCCCCTGTTTTTGAATATAATACATTGCTGTCATGTTGTCTGTTCTGATCAGGACTGCTTTGTGGATAACATGTATTTGAAAGGCTTTCAATGCTAGAAACACTGCCAGTAGTTCTAGGTAGTTGATGTGTAGTGTTCTTTCCTGCACACTCCACCTTCCTTGTACTGTGTACTTGTCCATATGTGCTCCCCATCCGGTGAGCGATGCGTCTGCTGTTATTGTCACCTGTGGAATTGGCTCTAGGAACGACCGCCCCTTGGTAATGTTTGTTCTGTTCCACCACTTCAGAGAGCGGTGTGTGCGGTCGTCTACCAACACCAGATCCGTAATCTGCCCTTGAGCCTGATTCCACTGTGTCGCTAAGCATTCTTGTAGCGGACGCATTTGTAGTTTTGCATATGGTATTAGCAGTATGCAGGATGACATCATGCCTAATAGCTGCATGAACACTCTTGCTGTTAGTGAGTGTTGTGGCTGAAATCTCTGAATGATTGTAAGCATTGCTTGGACCCTGACTGGGTTGGGGTACACTTTGGCTTTTTCTGTGTCTATAGTAGCCCCCAGATATTGTTGAACCTTGTTTGGTTGTAGGTGTGACTTTGTGTAGTTCACGTGAACCCTAGCTGGTGTAGTAGCTGAATTGTCTTTTGTGTGTGTTGCAGACACTCCTCTTGCGACCTGGCTTTTATTAGCCAGTCGTCCAAGTATGGGAAGACATGAATTTGTTGTCTTCTTAGGTGAGCTGCTACCACTGCCAGGCATTTTGTGAACACCCTTGGTGCCGTCGTGACACCAAATGGAAGGACTTTGAACTGATAATGTTGTCCTTCTACCACAAACCTGAGGTATTTCCTGTGGGCTTTGTGAATAGGGATATGAAAGTAAGCGTCTTTTAGATCCAGTGTAGAAAGAAAGTCCCCTTTCTTCAGTAAAGGAAGTACTTGTTGGAGCGTGACCATGTGGAAATGTTCCGAATTTATGTATGCGTTGAGAGGTCTTAGGTCCAGTATTGGCCTTAGAGACCCGTCCTTTTTGGGGATTAGGAAGTATAGGGAGTATACTCCTGTTCCCTGTTGGTGCTGTGGAACCTTCTCTATGGCATGCTTTTCTAGCAGTGATATTACTTCCTGTTTTAATAGTGTCAGGTGATCTTGTTTCATTGGACGCTGTTTGGGGGGGATGTTTGGTGGGGTAGCTGTGAGTTCTAGGCAATAACCATGTTGGATAATTTGTCTTACCCACTTGTCTGATGTGATGTTTTCCCAGACAGGTAGGAACTGTGATAGGCGTCCCCCTACCGGTGTTATATGGTCTGGGGGAAGCTCTATGAAGTCACTGTTTTGGGGTTGGAGAGTTGCGGTTGTTGTTGTTTCCGCGACCTCTACCCTTGTTGTTGTTACCCCTGTATCCACCTCTAGAATTACCTCTGGGTGATGTAGGTGTAAAAGAGGTTTGCTGTTGGTTTGTGCCTGTACTTTTGGATCCTCCTCTATAGGTGGATCTACGAAAGGAACCTCTTTGTGTCGGCTGTTGCAATGCTCCCATTGATTTAGCCGTTTCTGTATCCTTTTTCATCTTTTCTAGGGCCTCATCTGTCCCTGTGCCGAAAAGTGTTTTCCCATCAAAAGGTTGGTTCAGTAACGATGTTTGTACCTCTTGTTTGAACCCTGATACTCTGAGCCATGCATGTCTCCTTAACATGATGGTTGTGTTTGTCGACCTTGCCGCAGTTTCTGCCGCGTCTAGGGCGCACTTTATTGAAGTGTTAGTAATTAACTTCCCTTCTTGTATAAGTTGATCTGCTTTCTTTTGATGTTCTTTAGGGAGATGTTTGATGAGTGTTTCTAACTCATCATAATGCGCTCTGTCATACCTTGCAAGTAGTGCTTGCGTATTAGCTATGCGCCAACTGTTTGCCGCTTGAGATGCTACTCTCTTGCCGGAGGCATCTATTAGTTTGGACTCTTTGTCAGGAGGTGGAGCTTCTCCTGTAGATAAAGAGTTTGCTCTCTTGCGAGCGTTTGTGACCACTAGTGAGTCTAGAGGAATTTGTCCCTTAATGTATATTGGGTCTTTTGGAGCTGCCCTATATTTTTTATCAATTCTTGGGTTCAATACCCTAGCCCTCACTGGGTCTTTGAATATCTCTGATGTATGACTGAGAAGGCCCTTTAGCATTGGTAGTGTTCCTGATGTTCTTTGTGCAGTAGGTAGTGTTTCTAATAAGAAGTCCTGTACTAGAGGTTCTGTATGTAGGTCTACCTTATGAAATGTTGCTGCTCTAGTAATGAGTTGTGCAAACCCAGTATTGTCATCAGGAGGTGAAGGTTTTGAGGGATATGACTCAAGGTCGGTATCATTACCTGATCCCACATTATACTCCTCCCATGGGTCTGCCTCCTCTGGGATTGTGTCCTCATCATCCCCAGGGTGTCCCCCCTCCCCTGTGTCACTCTCTCCATCTGTTGTAGGTGTAGATGGACGTGTGGGAGGGATATCTGGCCTATTGTGAGGAAGAGGTGAAGATGGTGTGTGAGGTTTGGGAGAAGGGGGAGGAGTTGTATTCGTCCCCATTGTTCTCTTCTTTGGATGAGCCTTGTCGTCCAAATGTTCATGTTTCCTCTTTTTAGGTAGTTCTGTGGCTACCTTGCCAGTCTTTGGGTCAATAAACAAAGTCTTTTGTTTAGGATCCGTTCCGTGTTCCTGTGTCGGTACCGCAGTTTTCGGTTCCGAAAGGTGTTTTTTCTTTGAACTGTCCATTTGTATTTTCGGTGCCGAAGTTTTGTTCGGATCCGACTTCTTCGGTATCGAAGATGTCCCCGGTGTCGGGGGTGTTTTCGGCGCCGAAGCGTGCTTCGGTGTCGACATGGACTGCTTCGACTTCGAGCTTTCCTTGACCTGGTGCTTCGGTGTCGATGTGGTCGGTTTATCGGAACCGGAACCACTATGATGTGGGACCGAGTGTTTCGGTTTCTGTTTCGTTGCCGGGCTCGAAGGCGGGGCGTTGGAAACTTTTTTCGGTTGTCTGACCGGGCTCGAGGGCGGGGTCGACACCGTGCGGGGTCTGTTTTTCGGTAAAGGGACGTCGTCACTCACGGTTTGTTGGACGTCTATTTCCTCGACGTCGGACTCGTCCGCTTCTGACCCCGCCTCGTCGGCCTCTTCTTCTTCCTCTTCTGGGTGCTGGTCCTCGAACAGCTCCGGGATTGCTTGTGACTGCATTCTCGATACCTCGTGTCTTCGGGCTCGACGGTTTCTAATCGTCGATTTTGACGAGAACGCTGCACAGGCCTCACAGTCCCTGGATTCGTGTTCAGGGGACAAGCAGAGGTTGCACACCTCGTGTAGGTCCTTGTGTGGGAACTTAGCACCACACGTTGGACATTTTTTGAATGGAGTCCTTTCCATGGACCCCGGGCTGGACTACGTCGAGTTTCTCGTAGTCGTCCTTCGAACCGCGTCGGTATGGAGTGAAGTCGCGTTCGATAACGATACCGTCGATTTGGAAAGGAATACGCGCCGGTTATAACCTTCTTTGTTGAAGTCGGTCCGGAGCGCTTCGATCCTCATCCGAACCCGATGGCGGAAAAAAACAATCTAAGGATGGAGCCGATGCCCATGCGCACTAACACCGAGAGGAGGAGTCACCTATGACGACAAAGACTTCTCCAGAAGAAAACCAAAGTGCAATCATCCGAGCCCAACACCAGATGGCGATCTATTCATAAATGTACCATCTGCAGCCCATATGCCTCGAACATTCTGTTTTCAATTTTACAAAATCAGTTTTTTTGGATGGCACAAATGATAGTCTTTTGGCGAGAATACTTTCCTCTGCTTCAGTTAACGTTCTTTTTGACAAGTTAAAGATGGGGGATACCGCTAGTTTTTGTAGTGCTGCCTGCGGGTGGTCATCTCCCATGGCTGGGTGTATCTTACCCTTGCCCTTGGTCTGGGCTGGCCTCAAAAGAGCTTGGTGTTGAGCCCTGAGGTTGTTGTTGATTCCATTTGCGATTTCGGTTAGGTCTACTATTGCTATTATCACTTTCACCCCAGAGGAAGAGGACGTATCCGAAAAAGAGATAAATTGATTACGCGACCTGCCGCGATTATCCGATAAGTATCTTCGTGAATCTGATTTAGTATAGAAATCTGCCTGTAAAAAAGGGTGAACGTTTTCTAAGGAGAAGTTCTTTTTATCCTTTTCAAATTGATTTGTTTTTTGCGTGATGGTATAGTCCTTAAATTCCTGGATTTCCTTGTCCACTTTGTCCAACAAAGCTTTAGAATCTGTTATGGTTTACTTGTCTTTTATCTCTGATTCTAAGAGGGAAATCTCCTCTAGTTCTTTTTGTGAAATCCTAACAGCTGTGTTTCCAAATGAATCCCATATATAAAGAAAGCAATTCTTTGGGTACATTTACATAAAAATCTTGCCCCCTTTTTGTGCTGTTTTTCTATCTTGCCTGTAGGAGCTCCTGCTCATGAACGTCTCTTACTTGTCAAGTTTACCGGTAAGGCGAAGTGTTACCTTATGGTGTAGTAGTGCTTTCTTGGTTCCTTGATTGTAGGTGCTAGACACATGGTTTCTTGTTTGTCTTTACAGAGTTGATTGGCCCTGAGGAGAATCCCAGGATCCATAGGGATTCGAAACGCATAGGCCGATGGGTCTGCTGGTCTTGCCCTTTTGCTAATTTGTTTTTGCATTTGCATTGGCAATAATACACCTAATTTGTGTAACTTTTGTCTTGATTTTGTTATTCAACTGAATGAGATATGGTGTATTTTCATGAATAATATTTATTGCTTTTGACCTTTTGGCAGACTAAGTACTTCACTTATTGGTGCATACATTCACCAGTTGGTTTTGAGTACATGTTTGAATGAATGAATGTGAATTGGGTTGATTGTGATATGACTGAGGATTCATGAATGATGGTATGCGTGATATTTTAGTTCACTCCCGTGTCTTCATTTCCATTCGTGTCATAAAAAATGTGTATGACTTGTATTCTAAAATTCTAAATCTATGTGAAATATTTTTGAATAAACAGCTATTAAATAGCGCACAAATGTATTGAACTGCTGTCTATACATTGGTCACCATTTTTGCTTGAAATATTGTATCAGTATTGGCATCTTTACCGGTTGTTTTGGGAAATTAAGTTAGCATTTAAAATAAGTTTGTATTCAAATCTCATTGCATGTCGTTTTCAAATACTGACTCATTCATCAATCACAGACTTGATTCTTACTATTCTGGTCTAGAACTACATGAACGTTTTTTTGATTAAACCGGAGGTCCTTTTTTACATACATACAACTCTCCTCAGGTATATCTATTCTTGAGTCTAAAAGTGAAGCACCTGAAACCCTCTATATCACCAGATTCAGAACTATAACCTTCCGGATAAATGTCGGTTTCAACAAAATCTCCCCTATTTTCCGTATTTATTTATTTTTCAACTTTTAACTATGTGAACCAGAACCAGCAAATATTTAAGGATATGCCACAGTCCTCCAACTTTCTGGTTTTAGCAGAGTTCCCACTCGCATGCAAAATTAATTTAGTGCCTTTAGTTGCCACCCTGTCCATCTTCCATCAAACACCAAAGTGCTCTCACCTTCATCAGTCATTTCATCACCAAGACATTTGAAGCAATCTTTCCTTCTCCTATACACGGTCTCCTACTAACTTTGGCAAAATACCCTACATTGCCACAATGACAGCGTTTTTATTTGGCAGCAGGACAGTTCTTACGGAACACCAGATGTTAATTACTACCACATCACTAACATCTTGTTTCATCTTTCACGTCTGATTACCTTTAACTGAATCCACGTTTGTCTCGTTATCAACTGTATTTTAAAGATTTGCACTCTCTAACATCCTGCCTGAAAGCTACAGCACATCTTCCAGATTTTGCTGCCTTATGTAAGACTGCTAATATATCATCCAAGGGAGAATACCCATTTACCTATAATCATTCCTGAACAGGATTGCTTGCATTCATTATGAACTTGTTTTAATTAACCCACCGTGAAGTGCTCCAAATTTACAAACTATTGCTAACATTTTAAACTCTGCAACAAATACACCCACACGCTCATTCTTCCTTTGTTTTGTGTTAAAGAACTTGAAATTCCATTACAAGCTTTAAGTGGAAAATAACAATCTAGGTCAAGAATGTCTACATTAAAAATAGTGATATTTCCACAAACCCACAGCTTTAGTCGCTTCTGAATACACTTTCAATCCTTCTGGGCATACCGTGTGGCAAAATAGTTTTCTTTTGTTCTGGAGAAATACGGCCAGGTTCATCAGGTGGCGCAGAGTAGTTTAAAGATACTCATTCCACTCTCTACTTCAGGGTATGTCATACAGTTTCCCTTTTCTTAGTAAGAGCAGTTTGTTTGTTGGACAACAAACTTTGGGATGGTGCCAGACTGGTTTTGTGCACCCCCTCGCGATATGTTAGCCCATAAACCTGCTAGTTCATAGTGTTGCCATATGTACACAAACAAATGGTTTGGGCAACCTCAGAACATGACAACCGATACTCCCCAGGAATATTGGTATCAGATCTAGAACCTTTCAGCTCAGTCACTCATGTTCGCTTAGAGATACACAAGAAATACACAAAGCGTGGGTTTCATATTCATTAAACTATTGGTATTCTTGTGCTGCAATGATTAATAGAAAGAAGCTGAAAAAAGTGATTCGAAATATAAGAATGTTGAAGAGTATATAATTCTATTGTACTAAAACCGTGTATGTATGATGGAATATAAGTACTGTGTACAGTGTACTACTACTATGCATTCCCTAACTTAGTCTCCTAGGGCGGCTGTTATGCCAAAAATCCCCTATGGGATGATCTTACCTATCCATTACGAGAGAGACAAGGTATGTAGGCCCCCTTCTTGGTAACAAATTGGACCTCCCTCACCACAGAGGGTAATCAGGAAACAGCTGTGGGGATACTCAGACACAGCGATGACCTTGCAATGACAGCAGAGTGCTTCTCTGATCTGAGCAAGGAAATACCAGGGAATTTACAACAGTATTCATGAATTTGTGTTGATGCTCCAGCTTAGCAGACCTTGTTTACTGTCTCTGCGATAGCAATGTTGCCTCATGGACAAAATAAACAACAACATTTGCACAATGTGATTTCAGGCCTTGTACTGAATGTTCAAGGTGTCGAGGTTGTGTATTTAAGAAGTGGAATTGTAAGCAATCTTGTTTAAGAGAAACTAATCCTTGCACTGTCACACAAGCAAATGTGTGTGAAAGACATTATGTGAAAGAGAAGGAAACCTGTACATGTAAAAATGGCAGTGTTTTTTTTCCGGGCCTAACCAAGCTACGTGACAAACTCCTCGGACAGTAGTTGACTAAAGTTATCTATTAATACAAAATATAAAAAAAATACATAGCAATACTACAGCATGTATTCATATATAAAGATGACAAATCAATTTAAATCTTTTTTGAGGAGGAGGAGGAGGTGGTGGTATTGGTGGCAGAGGTGGTATTGGTGGTATTAGTGGTGGTGGTGGTATTGGTGGTGGTACTAGTATCGGTGGTGATGGTGGCGGTGGTGGTATTGGTGGTGGTGGTCATATTGGTGATGTTGGTGGTAAATGTAAATTGTAAATTGATACTTGTATAGCGCGCTACTCACCCGCAAGGGTCTCCAGGCGCTTGTACGAATACCGCTGTGGAACCCATCTTGGCTTTCCCTGTGAGGTGTCCACTCCTGGGCACCCCCAAGGTGGAGGACAGGCATCCTTAGCGTTGTGGGGGCCGTTGTGGAGATTAAGCAAGCTATTGCCCAGAGTTGCAGAGTGGGACTCCATGATTGGAATAGGCACCGAGGCGAGAATTATCAGGTCCGTGGAATTTTGAGCCCAAGACCCGCCGAGGCGGGGAATTGAACCCTGGTCCCGGGCTAGACCTCTGCATCAGGGTCTGCTGCTCTAACCATTGAGCCACACTGGTATTGGTGGGGGTATTGATGGTGGTGGTGTTAATAAAACCAGCTTTTGGGAAAAAAAACTGTTAGGTGGCTTTAGTACAGATGACATGTAACACAGATGTGCTGTTGTCAGCTTTAACCCATTAGCACAGGATTATGTGCTACCTGGAATTCACATGATTTAATTCGCAAATCATTTCTAAATCAATCAAATTTTACTTGGGGGGATACAAATGAAGACAAGGCTGTACTAAGGAGGGACTAACAAGCCTATTGACGAATCCGAAGGCAGCATTTACGAAAGATACTGACACAACCCAATGAAAAATATGGGAGGAGAGTGGGCGCGGCTTCTTTCCCATACTCTACTACAGCAGTCTTGTATGCGAGCTGCCGATAGGCTCAACCTAAAAAGGAAATCATACAGTTTAAAAACCAAAGCATACAAAAAGCCATTATTAAAAATATAAAAGCAGATACAAAACAATTGTATAAGGATTTTTGCTCGGGTCATTAAAAAAGATGCTTATATTTTAGAGTTGCAACTTTCTGTGGTGTCCCTGCCCTCTGATCCCTTATTGGGTCTGCTCCATCAAAGAGACACTGGGGTTGAGCCTTTACTTCCTTTTGGAGAGTCATTATACGACATTCTTTTGGGGACTTGGGAAGGCCAACATCAGAAGTTTCTGTTGAGCGTGCCATTGCACACCATCATCGACCTGCTCCAGATGATCCTGTTGGTCTTTGTCAAGACCCTAAGGTTAAAGGTCTTGTTGTGCAGGCAGCTTCAGCATCGCTGAATTTGGAAGCTTCTCCATTGCTTCCACGGAGCACGGAGCCTGGGTGGTTGGAGAAGAGTGGCCCAAATATGTTTGTGTCCTCTAGTTAGGCCCTAAGATCATTAAACACATCCTGTGTGTTTAGAAGGGCTTCTTTTCCCCAATGGGATTCTGTCAACCGACTAGTTCCTTCTCTACCTGAGGAAGTTAGAGACAAACTTTTTCAGCTAATACACAATAGTCGTCAAATGGCTAAATTCTCTATCAGAAATGGAAGTCTTACGGGAGGTAAGAGCTGTCTCAGAGCACTCTTGGTGCACAAAAAGTGCGTAGGACAAAATTAATTGAATAGACATAATAGTGTCTCCAAATGTTTTGAATGAGATTTATTAGTCAAAGTACTTCAAATAATTTCAGATGTATCCCAGAAACATATTGTCTTCATATGTTCTTCATTTCAAATTTTACACATGGAAAGAGACGTAAGGTCCATGTAACATTCTTCTCAAGGTAAATTAACAACCCCAATGCATTTCGTGCTAGAGGTAGCACTTCTTCAGGGGGACAATGTATCTAAAGAGAAAACAAATGTACATTCGATGTAGTTCACCGAAAAGCAGGAAAAGATACAGAATATATTACAAAATGCATGCACAGGACGTGTTCATGATGTTTAAAAATACGTGGCTCGAGAGGTATGAACAAGTGCTGGTAATTTAAAATGCAGAGTGCAAGAACAAAAAATTCACCGGATCGAAAAGAAAGAAGAAAAAAGAAACGAAGTGCGGTCAGGAGAATATGCCAAAAAGCAAAAAACACCAAGAAATAAGAGCCCAAAGTGTTGCGTGTAAATAAAAACGTGATAAATCATTCTAATCACTTAGGTGTGACAGAGAGTGATAACATGCTCATACGGACTAAAAGGTCACCGCGTTAATCCATTACGAAAGTTAGCTTACCGAGTACCGAGAAGGTTACGGGTGAAACAGGTAAACCGCATCCAATGTAACCGAGCCGTAACCCGGAAGACGCCACGCATGCGCAGAGGCGCTCAGTAAAAGAAAGAAAATCGTAAACAAAGAAACAAGACTGAGCAGGGTGTGAAAGGAAACAGAAAACGTCATCGGGCTAAACGAACAAAATAACCAACCAAGAAAAAAGTGATGAATGGTAAATGGATAAGAGTGGAAAAACAAAGAAATGAAATGTGAAATATGGAAACAAAATGAGCCAGACGTACAGAAGGGAAAATGAAAACATATGTACATTGTCCCCCTGAAGAAGTGCTACCTCTAGCACGAAATGCATTGGGGTTGTTAATTTACCTTGAGAAGAATGTTACATGGACCTTACGTCTCTTTCCATGTGTAAAATTTGAAATGAAGAACATATGAAGACAATATGTTTCTGGGATACCTCTGAAATTATTTGAAGCACTTTGACTAATAAATCTCATTCAAAACATTTGGAGATACTATTACGTCTATACAATTAATTTTGTCCTACGCACTTTTTGTGCACCAAGAGTGCTCTGAGACAGCTCTTACCTCCCGTAAGACTTCCATTTCTATTAGTATCCTTGCACCTTATGGCACCAGAAGGTGATCTCTCAGAGTACCTAAAAAAGCTTTAACTTTTTGCTACTTTCAAGTTTTGGTATTACCTCGGAGTGCAGCGGTCATCTCAATATTCTCCTATATTTCACTCTGGTTCACTACCGCTTTGCACCCACTCACCATGTCTTACGCTGATATCGCCAGCCTAACCGGCAATAAAGCAGATACTTTCGAATTCAATACGGATGACACTGATCGTATTTATTCGCTGATTCAGGAACCTGAATATATTGAATCTAGCTCCGGTTCTATTCAATCCAACATTTGTCAACTGCTGTTCACAGCCAAGAGAGAGATCAACCAAAGGCTACATGCCTCAACATTAATTAGATACCATCGAGTTCAACGCATTCCCCGTGGTTTGCGAATTCCTTTGAAATCTACGTTATGCAAAAAAATCCACGTTTCACGGAAAAGTGGTATGGAATTTTGAATAAATGTTCCTTGGACCTGATACTACTTATTGTGGAAGAACTGTCTAAATTACTAGAAGAATTGGAAAACGAAGTGAAACAATTAAAACATGAACTTAGCACAAAACTTACACCTGAAGAACTGTCTAAATCCTTGGATGAAATAAATATTCAGTTAGATAAATATGTGAAAGAAATTAATGAACGCAAGTTAAGAAAATTTAAGCGCGACACCGTCGACTATAAACTTGGTGAAGTTTATAATTGGGCCGAGATATATGCAGCAAGGAGACAACATCGTACCCAGACAAACAGGTCAACAGAAGGAGACTCTACATCATCTGAAGAACCACCAAGAACAGGTTAATTTCGAGGCAAACCAAGACAACAAGGTCCTCAACCAGGAACAAAAACATCGGACCAGCCATCTACATCTGGAACTAACAATGCTTCGAGAAATGTTTGTCAACCCACCACAGACGCGGATCCTTTTTTAGGGGTCGGCCAAACGCCGTCTGTAGATCCAGGAGGTCCCGAAGGAAACACCAGTCTATTACCTCCAGCCAAGTCGACCAGGAGCCACAGAATCTGATCATTAACATTTCTCAAACACCTTTAACCTCGTCTCAACAGAAAGTCCTTCAAAAAGGCATGAATTTTGTACCCATTTACCAAACTAACGAATTGAACACCACTATTTCGTTCTTTAAGTTCATGAGAACATTACGTCTGACACATTTCTTTACCAATATATGTCAACCTACCGACAGAGAAACAGACAGTACACTTATGGGCCTACGTCCCAAAAGCACTTTCACTTCGCCTACAAGTCATAAAGTATTGGATAGTTTTGAAACAGTGGTCCAACAAGAATTACATGGAATTTTTTCATCGTCTACACCACACAAAACAAATGTCAAAGAATGAACGTCAAGCACTAAGACAACTTGCCAACAACTTGGATCTGAAAATTACTAAAGCAGACAAAGGTGGAGCCATAGTAGCTTTAGATTCCAGCTACTATTTTGAAAATTTGGAAGCTCACCTCAACAATCAGGATCTCTACATGACACTGAACTTGGATCCTACCAACGATTTCAAAGCAGTTCTGAGTACTATAGTGACAAACGCAGCGCAGGCTAATACCATCACTGAAAGGGACAAAAGATTTCTTATCAAAGAATATCCACAGACGCCTCATATCTATCTACTACCAAAAATTCACAAACACCCAACAAAACCTCCATTCAGGCCGATTGTCAGTACCTGTGATTCCATCCATGAGCCCACTGGACGATATATTGACAAACATCTTCAAACCACTGTCACATCAACGTCTACATACATCCAGGACACCACTGACTTTTTAAGAAAACTCCATGAAATTCATATCACACCGGATCAACCTGTCATTTTAACTACTATAGATGTCAGTGCACTCTACACCTCGATTCCACATGACTTGGGCCTTGAAGCCTTAGAATCCGCTTTGTTACAAACCAACAAACCTACGGATTTACAAATCTTTATTCTGGAACTCATGCAGTTCACCCTTCACCACAGCTATTTTCAATCCCCTAACAACCAACATTATCTGCAATTATCTGGAGTAGCTATGGGCAACTGTGCTGCTCCAGCCTACGCCAATTTGTTCATGTACCACTTCGAAAAACAAAACATTTTGAAACATAAAAATTGGGAACCATTCTTGTGTTCGTACCATCGGTACATTGATGATATTTTCCTGGTGTGGAAAGGTAATGAAACACAATTGAATAATGCAATCGAAAATCTTAACAGCATTAATGACAGGATTCAATTCACCCACACCTACAGCAGAACTGAAATTTCTTTCTTAGATGTTCAAATCAAATTGATCAATAACCAATTCATCACATCTATATACACGAAAGAAACTGATCGCAACAATTACCTACATTATCAAAGCTACCACCAACCCAGCTTGAAACGTCACTTACCCTACTCACAACTGTTACGCGCCAAACGGATTGCTTCTACATCCGAACTTTACACTCAGGATAGCCAGAAAATTATCTCCAAATTCCACCAACGAGGTTACCCCACACGAATTACAAAAACTGCAGAACAACGTGCTATGTGCCTCAACAGAGCAGACCTACTTAAACCAAAAAACACCATTCAGGAAGATGAAAATCGTCATGTTTTTGTATCCAAATTTTCTACACAATCCCAAAAAATCAAAGAAGTAATTCGCAAACACTGGCCAATGCTTCAATTAGAGAAAGACTTTAACAACATTTTTGACAAACTTCCCATTTTCGCATACCAACGTTCTAACAATCTACAAACTCTTCTAAAACAACCTACATCTCCAATCTTGACTGTCTTTAAAGGAACCATACCATGTCGGAACTGTGGACACTGCAATAGTATCATACCTGGCAATATTCTGTGTCATCCCACAAAAGGCACCCCTATTCCTCTCCAAGTGAATGCAACTTGTGACTCTTCTAACCTTATATACATGCTGAAATGCCCGTGCGGCCTCCCGTACGTGGGTTAAACTGAACGCAAGATCAAAACTCGACTCACGGAACACCGGAGTAACATTCGCACGAAAAATCTAAAGTCATGTATTGCAGCGCATTTTGTGGCACAATCCCATAACCCAAGTCAAATTCGTTTTCTTGTTTTGGAAGTTGTGAAGAAATTACCCAACAAAGACAATAGTAAATTGTTATTACAGCGTGAACTCCACTGGATCTATTTCTTACAAGCCCTACAACCGAAGGGGTTAAATGACAGAATTGAACTTAGTTGTCATCTATAACCAATTGTTTACACTTGTGCTTGTTCTCTCTCATGCCTGTAATTCACTTTTTTGAATTCTCATTGTTTTCTTTCTCTCTTTCTTTCTTTTTTCTTTTCTTTCTCTAGACCGTGTGTTTATATATTTTTGTCATGGCATATTACATACTGTACATATGTTTTCATTTTCCTTTCTGTACGTCTGGCTCATTTTGTTTCCATATTTCACATTTCATTTCTTTGTTTTTCCACTCTTATCCATTTACCATTCATCACTTTTTTCTTGGTTGGTTATTTTGTTCCTTTAGCCCGATGACGTTTTCTGTTTCCTTTCACACCCTGCTCAGTCTTGTTTCTTTGTTTACGATTTTCTTTCTTTTACTGAGCGCCTCTACGCATGCGTGGCGTCTTCCGGGTTACGGCTCAGTTACATTGGATGCGGTTTACCTGTTTCACCCGTAACCTTCTCGGTACTCGGTAAGCTAACTTTCATAATGGATTAACGCATGACCTTTTAGTCCGTATGAGCATGTTATCACTCTCTGTCACACCTAAGTGATTAGAATGATTTATCACGTTTTTATTTACACGCAACACTTTGGGCTCGTATTTCTTGGTGTTTTTTGCTTTTTGGCATATTCTCCTGACCGCACTTCGTTTCTTTTTTCTTCTTTCTATTCGATTCGGTGAATTTTTTGTTCTTGCACTCTGCATTTTAAATTACCAGCACTTGTTCATACCGCTCGAGCCACGTATTTTTAAACATCATGAACACGTCCTGTGCATGCATTTTGTAATATATTCTGTATCTTTTCCTGCTTTTCGGCGAACTACATCGAATGTACATTTGTTTTCTCTTTAGATACATTGTCCCCCTGAAGAAGTGCTACCTCTAGCACGAAATGCATTGGGGTTGTTAATTTACCTTGAGAAGAATGTTACATGGACCTTACGTCTCTTTCCATGTGTAAAATTTGAAATGAAGAACATATGAAGACAATATGTTTCTGGGATACCTCTGAAATTATTTGAAGTACTTTGACTAATTAATCTCATTCAAAACATTTAGAGACACTATTACGTCTATTCAATTAATTTTGTCCTACGCACTTTTTGTGCACCAAGAGTGCTCTGAGACAGCTCTTACCTCCCGTAAGACTTCCATTTCTATTAGTATCCTTGCACCTTATGGAACCAGAAGGTGATCTCTCAGAGTACCTAAAAAATCTTTAACTTTTTGCTACTTTCAAGTTTTGGTATTACCTCGGAGTGCAGCGGTCATCTCAATATTCTCCTAAATTCTCTATCAGGTCAGCGATAGACACAATGGATTCCATTGGTTGGGCTATGGCTAGATCAGTGGCTGAAGAGGCACGCTTGGTTGGGTGATTCCCGTTTACTCAAGACTATTCAGGAGAGTCTAAAGGACTTAACTTTTGACGCAATACATTTATTTGATAGCCATGCTGGCTCTGCAGTCTACCGTCTCATGGCTGGCAATTTGTGATTGAACCTCATCAGGACTCCTTAATTTATCTGGTTAATTTATCTTATGGTGACCACGGCTGTGGTGCCTATGTTTACAGCCTTCATTGAACTCGTAGTGTTTGAGTGTAAACACTGCTTTGAGAGTATTAGTCTTGGGGGTGTGGCCTGGCACCGATGTAGTCAGGAGCGGTCTGCGGAGATCCGGCCGGCACATTCTCCGTTGGTAATTATCCTGAGCCCCGGGTGCACCAATTTCCAGTAGACTATGCAGCTGAAACACCCCCAGGGCTTGCTGCTTCAACATAAACCTGCCCAGCGGCCTGCTTCACAAGACAAACGTCCGAATTAAGCCAGAAGAGAAGTGGCACAGAGTGGAACAAGATGGAGGCCGCATTGCGGAGGTGCAGACAGCTTTGGAGAGTGAAGCCGGGGACAGCAAGTGCAGCGACCGGCAGTGGTAGCAGAAAGAAGAAGCAGGGCTGTGAAGGCAGCAGAGCAGTTCCCCAGGAACTAACCACCGTAGGACCGGGGAGCGCTGTAGGGAGACCAGCGGCAGAACTGTGGTGAGGCCTGCGACTTCCACAGCGGGGAGAAGAAATCTGCTCTGGCGGCGGTGCACCAGGGGGGGCTGCTTCATCCTGGGCGTGCGCCCTGTGACTACTGATGCCGGGAGCCTGATAACCCCCGTGCGGCCGTGGTAGAGTGGGCGGCCTGAGTGGGAGAAGAGACCGTGCTGGTGGGGCCCCCAGGCACCGCACAGAAGCCCGGAACGAGCGGCAATCAGGGCGATCCTAGAGGCAGAGAGGCAGCGAGGAGGTGCCACACCCATTGGCAGCCGATGAGGCAGTGAACAGGGCTGGGCAACTCGCCACAGGATGCCGGAAAGGCCCGTAAACGACATAGCATAGCAGAGGGACCTGCGGCAGGAACGACAGAACGGCGGGGACGGCTCTTGACTGAGCGGGCTTCGCGGGGGCATCATTGATGAACGCTTGGCATACATGAGCAACGGGTACCACAGGTGGAGGGACATGAGTGGTAGAAGTGCCCGCTCGAATATAGGCCTCAAGAAGCCCATGCTGACTCTGGGCCTTGTGGAGACCTTGAAGTACACAGCCTGATATGCGTTGGCCTTAAGCCTAACCTGGTAGTCAGGGGACAGCGGGCGCACATGCCAGAGGCTGGGCAGCGGATCGAGTGAAGCTTGGATGGAGCACCTCTAGAACAACGCAACGCTTAAGGTGAGGAGCGCTGGAGAGGGGGTGACCAGGAGAAGACAGCGCAATTAGCCCAGATTAGTGGAGGACGACAGGAGGTTGCAAAGGAGGCAGCAGGCTCCATAGTACTCGAACTCGACGTACATTAAGTTTGGCCCAGCTAGCTGTAGAGGGCTACAGTCCCTTGGTGTGAGTGGCACACCAAGGGACTGCCCGGAGAGCAGCCCATTGGGACACGAAGAGGCTGCAGAAGCCGTTGGAGAACCACCTGCGTTGACTGCCCCTCTTAAAGCTGCGAGAGCAGTTACCCATTGAGCGAGATGGGGAAAGTTCCCAATCGGAAGGGATATAACACCCTCAACATGGGGGGCATCAGAAAACAGATGGACGACGACAAAGGCTATGGAGCCGGGAAATGATGCTGCTGTCATGCGCCCTACCTGGACAGAAACCATGCAGGCCATTGAAGCATTCAGAGAAGCATTGAAGGCAAAAATAGAAGCGATAGGGACAGAACTAAGCCCACTGAAGGATGACCACCGCAAGCTTAAGGAGCGCGTGACAACCACCGACAAAACACTCCCTCGTCTCCCCGAGTCAGTAGTCACCCTACAAAAATCACTCAGAGCGGTGGAGGGCAAGATTAAAGTTCTCAAAGTACAAGCTGAGGACAGAGAGGGGAGATCTCGTAGAAATAATCTACGCATAGTAGGAGTACCTGAAAAAGCGGAAGGTACAGACATGGTACTATTTCTTGAGGAGTGGATTAAAACCAAAGAAGCCCCGGAGGGGCTCTCCACTTTTTATGTGCTGGAAAGAGCTCACAGGGTCCCAGCCAGACCGCCCAGACCTGGAGCCCCTTCTTGTCCTATGGTGGTGCAACTCCTTCATTTCAGGGATCGGGACCATGTGCGACACAAAGCCTGCCAAAAGCAGGACCTGCAGATGGACAACAGTAAAATCATGATAGTCCCAGACTTTACCAGGGAGGTGCAGCGTCAAAGAGCCTCATTTCTAGCCCTCAAAAAGAAACTACAGCTGCTGCAGATTCCCTATGCGGTGCTATTTCCAGCAACATTACGTGTGGCTGATAAAACAGGCGTGGAGTTTTTCACTACGTTGCAGAAAAAACGGCAGTGGTTAGACTCTCAATAAGGCCATGAACGGCGTACTTCCTCACCTGATCTGACACAGCAGCCCACAGAAAAGAGCAAGAGCACGACTCTGTCGCCGTCCTCCAGGGAGGTCAGATCCAAAAGGCGCAAAGCACTGCAAGCAACTTAGCTGGGGTGGCTCCAGTCCTAGGTCGAGCAAGAGTGGGCTGGAAGTGGACTGGTCGCTGGCCCCCAGCGATAGCGAAGACTCAGACACGGATTTGCCGGAGGTCATACCCCAAATGGCAGATTATATTGCATGAGTTGGGCAAGCTGAGAAGGAGAAACGGGTCTGCATCACAACGCCAGATGGACCTGAGACTGATAAAATGGGCGCAGGGTCATAACCCCTACTGGCCTGACAGAAGAAATGCAGCATATGAACCGGGGCAGACGATCCAGTTGAGACTCTGGGGGATGTGGTCTGGTCTTGCTCCAGGGCCTGTAGGGTAAGCTGTATAGCTCCAAAACCACCAGAGGACTTTTTCGTTTAGTTTGCGTTTGGATGGGAACTAGTGTGCTTGTACCTGTCCTGGGAGGGGGGAGTTGGAATCTTGTTTATTTCAGTGGTTATTTCTAGGGGCCAGGCATGTCCTACTTGAGACAGCTACTGGGGAGGAGATGAGGTCAACATAATGGTACCCCCTCCATAGATCTTAAATGCATATCCTGGAATGTACGGGGGATGCACACTATGTTGCGGCGCCATAGAATACATGCGTACTTCGCGCAGAGAGAAGTGCAAATTGTGCTGCTGTAGCAGACGCATGCAATGGCAAATGAAGGAGCTGTGCTCCAGCGCAGATGGAGGGGCTAGGTGTTCTATGCAAACTAAACGGCCTTTGCCAGGGGAGTACTAATTTGGGTGAGGGTGGGAGTACCCTTTCAGTGCACAGGACAAATTATCGACCCCGAGGGGAGGTATGTCATATTGTTAGTGTTGGACTTAACCCTTCTGGCAGGTTCACCCCTAAACTTATTGCTTTTAATGGTGACCTGGTGATGGTGATTTTTGGGTTCTGCGCACTTTCACTGTGTCCCAGTGGAAAGTGCGTGCGCACTTTGAGTGCATCTGGTGAGATAGGCCTGCCCTCCCATAGGAATGCATGGGGAATGTATGTGTCCCTGGTAGTTCCTGATGCGTGGGGTGTACAGGCTCGAGTCTGGTATATGCGGACTGGTGTGATTGAATGCTGCGAAATGATGTATGCGGCGTGTATGTGTCTAGTGTGGAAGTGCCACTTCTAGACATGGCTGTGCGTGTGCTGTGAGGGTGCTGGAGTGCGATTGGCTGGAGCTGGCTGGCAAGCCTGGCTCCAGGAAATCTGGATGGGTCTGCCCAGTGGTGAGTGGAGAGATTAGCATGAGTGATGTGAGGGAGGGCTGCACCTGGTTCCTGAATAGGGCTGGGCTTTCCCCACACAATGCTGGCTCCGCCCCCTGTGGTGCGTCTAATGACCCTAGCCTCTCTAGTGAATAGAAAGGGTGGTTGAGCACATCAAGGGTGCTCCAAAACCAGCTGCGACTGGTTTCTCCCCCACCCTGCACCCTGAAACAAAGGGATTTCATGTATAAGAAGGGGCTGTGTCCCCTTACAATTGGTTCTCTTCCAGGATCCTGAGGGGGCTGCTGCTGTTGCTGGGCAGGAGGACCGCCACTTGGATTGCCTCCCTGCCTGGAGGCCCAGTGATCTGGCTCTGGGCCCAGCCTTGCCCCCCTGCCCACCAAAGAACTTCGCTGGACTTTGCCAAGCGCCTGGAAGAGCTTCATTTCTCCCCTAAAGCGCCTGGGAGCGCTTTATCTGTCTTTCTAGCGCAAGGAGCGCTTTATTTGTCTTATAGCGCCTGGGAGCGCTTGATTTCGGCCCCCAGCGCTTAATAGCGCTTTATTTGCTATTTTAGCGCAGGGAGTGCTTTAAATTTCATTTAGCGCTTGGAAGCGCTTCAAGTGTGCTAGCGAGTGCCCACCTCGCTTTACAATTTAAATAAAGCCGGTGCCCACCCGGCATTGCCCCGCGAAATCGTCCCCGTCGTCGCCCAGCCGAACCGGAAGTCAGGCAAGCCGGGGGCAGGACCTTTGGACATCCGGAAGCAGGAAGCAGCGGGAGCCAACCCCGTGTTCCTGCGTGTGCCCGCCAGCGAGGCTCCCCGTGTGGTGTGAGAGGAGCAGCGCGAAACCCGCAAGGAGCCCCCGCCAGAGTAGCCCGGTAAGTGAGAAGGGCTAGGGGAGGCTCCGTGTGGCAGGGTGTCGCTGTCTTGAGCACCTGAGAGGCTCACGCGGGCATTTCAGCAGAGCCGTGAGAGGCTCCAACGTCGGGTCGTACTTGTTCTCGAGCCCCAAGAGGGGGGGGCTCCACCGATGCCTGGCCGGTTCCTTTTTGAGCCGCAGAGGCTCTTGTTGGCCTTATTTCCTTTTTGAGTCCCCCGTGAGGGACTCCAACGATCCGGGGGGCACAGTTGTATTCCCGAGCCCCCGGGAGGCTCTTGGCGGCCGATTTGTTGTTTAGAGCCCACGAGAGGCTCAGGGCCCAATTGTTGTTGAGTCCCCCGAGAGGGACTCCACCAGTTTTTGGGGCATTCTCCTTCAGAGCCACGAGGCTCCCCGCCCGCATTGTTGTTTACGAGCCCTGAGAGGCTCTGGAGTGCCACAGTGCTTGTTAAGAGCCCAGCGAGGCTCACAGGGGCTAGTCATTTGTTTAGAGCCCTGAGAGGCTCAGGGGGACCTTTTATTTGTTCAGCGCCTGGAAGGCTCCAACGTTGTCCCCAGCCTCCTTACAGCTGCCCAGTACTTCGTGGGCAGCTGCCACGTTTAGCCACCCTTGACACCCTAGAGAGGCCAGTTGGCCTATGGACAGTCACAGGTGGTGACTAATGTAAGTTGTGCGCAATTGTGTTCTTTGATACACCTCTGAATGCTTTTATGCATCATGTGCCTTGTTCCTTACACCTCTGAATGTATGTTATGCATCATGTGTTATGTGCTCATACCCCTACAGGTATTGTGATACTTAGGTGGTTGTTCTTGCTAGTACAGGTGGTGCTAGTGAGGTCCTGGTTCCCTGTGCAATAGTTTCCTAAGGTAGTTAGGGTTGCGTAGGTGGTACTTAACATTTACCAGTAGTTACTGGTTGTGTGCTACAGTGATTTTACATTCTATGTGCTATGTTATAAAAGTGTTACTTCTAAAAGTGCTGATTCCTGACAGTGGTCCAGGTGGCCCGGTCTTGTACATATCCCCTGTAAATTCCGCCCGTGCCTGTTGGCACATTGTAAAGTGTGTGTTTTTATCTAATGTGTTTTGGTGTAATACAAAGACTATTTTCATACATAACCTTGTGTGGAGTTTCCTTTGTGGTGTTGCTGGGGGTGCGTGCGCAAACACTTAACTCACATTGCCTCCGAGTTAAGCCTTACAGCTCGTGCTATGTTTCCAAGGGGGTGAGCAGGGGTTATCTTGGCGTGTAACTCCCTTGCCCTGACGTGGAAGTGATGGTCTCTGACTGACTTTGGCGCGAGCCCTGGCCAGCCAGGGATCCCATTTCTAACAGTTAGGTTGTTAGGACGGAAGAGATAATACCCTGGTAGCCTCTATGACCCCAATTCAGAACAAGCCTCGTTCCTGACTCAGCTCTCCAGAACGCTGGCCTCAGTGCTGACGGATCGATATTATATGGGGGGACTTCAACTATATCACAGGTGTGGGATTAGATCGGTCCAACCCACCACTCGCTGACGCTCCCATACATAAGCTGGCAGAGGCACGACGATACTGGCAGCAGCAGTGGGGGGCTAGATAATTTTGTTCAATTAACCTCCGGCGTACCTCTCCTCTCCCACTACTGGCAGTCTGAAGTCATTTTTTAGCGCCAAGACGCCCACGGGCATTCGTGCGCTCTACAAGTCTGATAATCAAATCAAGTGGACTCCTGGAGGGTGCAACACCCTGGGGACAGAGACTATTCCTTTTTTCTGCACTATATGAGCACCATGTCCAACTAGACTCCATACTGTGCTCCCCTGATATGTACGAATATGCACAAATCAGTGACTACCTTGCCAGAACAATTTCAGACCATAACCCAGTATTATTGGGACTACTTGGCCCTGTGAGAGACCTAAAATTCTGACCTGGCGCCTGAGACCTGAAGCGTTGGAGGACCAGGTCTTCCAAACGACAGTGGGTACCTCTATCGGACAATATTTTGTAGAGAACACTAATACGACAACAAGTAAACTAATAGAGAGGAACGCCTTTAAGTCGGTTATACAAGGGTGCTGTATCACGGAGATGGTAGGAGTATGGAAGGAGCTTCTGCAGAGCACACTGGTGGCTGAGCAGAAACTTCAAGACCTGGAGAAGTAGAGGCCTGGAGGAGCTCCTGACAGCTAAGGAAGCAGGGGCCGAATATGTGGAGAGGCTATGCTGCTTCGATTACAAAAATTACGTGGTTTGGGCTCAGTCTGAAAGAGACAAATCTGGAGCCTTGCTGGCCTGATTGGCTAATCTGGCTAGGCGAGGCTCTGTAATATTAGAGCAGACAGGGCGGGGGGGGGGGGGGAGAGACTCTCCACCTCACAACAGGATATTAATTACCTGTTTCTAGATTATTACACTGACTTGTATAAGAGCAGACTGTCCACGACGAATGAGGAGCTTGAGGACTTTAATAAGCAACACAGAGCTACAGATAGTGTCAGAGGAAATAGCAGAGACCCTGGGAAGAGATATAGAGATGAGGTAGGTGAGGGGGCCATCAAGAACATGGCAAGGTACAAGACAACTGGGATGGACGGACTCTTACGGTAGAGTTCTACTTAACATATGTTGACCTACTAGATCCCAGACTGTTAGTACTATACAACCAGGCGAAACAGGAGGGAAACCTACCTAGATCAACAAGAGAAGCGGTAATCATCCCGCTGCTAAAACCAGGGAAGCCAGCATGGTACAGGGTGGAATACAGGCCGCTCTCTATGCTTAAAGATGATAAAATTCTGATCCGAATACTTGCTACTCGCCTCCTCCCGCATATGTCAACACTGATACACCAATACCAAGTGGGCTTTAGTCCCACCAGAAACACGGTATTAAACATCAGACGGCTACTGCATGTACTGGAGGCCAATTCCTTCTGCGGGGATGAGGCGACCATCTTTGCAGTAGATAATGAAAAGGCCTTTAATAGCCTTGAATGGACTTAGCTTTTCATCCCGAGGGGGAAATTCGGATTGGGGCCTGAGTTCGCTAGGTGGACGGCACTCCTCTGTAAGGATTCTACCGCCCGGGTTAAGACGGGCAGACTGATTTACGAAGCCTGCAGAATAGGACGGGGAACGCGACAGGGATGTCCGTTGTCACCCCTGATGTTCGCCTTGGCTATGGAGCCGCTGGAGGCCAGGGCGAACAGGCCAATACTTCCAAGGCCTAGAGGTGACCGAGCAAATGCATCATATTGCATTGTATGCAGACAATTTACTGCTGTTTGTGGCAGATATGGGGGGGAAGAGCTCCGGGGAGCTAAAGAGCTTCTTAACAGGCTAGGGTGGGTGGTGGACCTTAAAGTGAATTGGGCAAAGTCATGCCTCTTCCCTGCCAGGGAGGATAGGGTGGGTCCACAAGAGACGGAAGGTGTCCAGTGGGAGAACCGCTGCTTGACATACCTGGGCACCCAGATAAACCACACTCAAGGGGACTTATTGGAAGGTAACGTGGGGAGAGCGTTGAGGGGACCCAAGAGTAGTTTTGACTTCTGGGGGACCCTTCCTCTGTCGGTGGCTGGCAGGGTTGCCCTCCTCAAGATGGTGACATTATTACGGCTTTTATATTATTTCGGAGCACTACCAGTTTGGATCCCGGCGTGAATGTTTAGCCAACTAAAAACACTGGTGACAACGTTCATATGGGGAACCAGAATAGCGCTCACCACCCTTAGGAGGCCAAAAGCAGAAGGGGGACTGGCTGTGCCCGATTTTGAGTGCTATTACCTCGCAGCACCACTACAGTGGCTCACGAAGTGGGTGGCAGGCAGAGTGTGGGGAAGGTAGTGGAAAAGGCATGGGAGAGAACTAGAAAGGTTATGTTTCACTTGCCATATTTCTATGTATTGCACAGAGCTTACCTCACTCCGGGCAAGATTAATAAATAGTTTAATATGCAAATAGCTTGCCCACGCTGCAACATGGAAGGAGCAGAATTCTTGCACATGTTCTGGAGCTGCCTGAACCTGGGAGACTTTTGGGATGAGGTAACCACACTCTTGGCACATGGGTCTAAACGAGAGATAGCAGTCGCACCGAGGTATTGCCTGCTACACTGGTTCCCCCACACGTCTAAAAATAAAGTGACGAGTAGGTTTCAGGATCTGGGCCTGGTCTTAACTAAAAGGGACATTACTAGCCATTGGAAATCGAGAGGCAGCCCCAACATACTCAGGTGGAAAAAATAATTCATAAAATGGGCAGATTTCGAGGGGACAGTCAGGTTGCAAATAGCCAAAAAAACAGGGTGCAAAAAGACACCGACGACAGCTAAAGTATGGGCAGCGTTAGTGGAATTGCTAAAGAACCCAGAGAACAAGAGGGGGGAGGACCCAGCAGGAGGGCCCCCCTAATGGCAAAGGCTGAACCCCGCACTTTAGACTCCACTGAATGGCTAACAATGGAGCAAGTATTCAGTGGTAGTAACTCCTCAAAGGGTTAGGATACCAGCAATGACCCATAATAGCAGCTAGCAGAGCAAAGAGTAGGGCATCCCCAGATCAGGTAGATAAGTGATTGACTACACGTGACACACCTGGGGGCTGGGGGGGAACAGTTGCGGGCAGTTTACAATGCTGAGCAGTGATTCAATGGACTAAAAGTAGAGACCTTGATGGACTGAATACGATGCAACCTGTAGTACCTTTACTTAGTGGATAGAGGGGTAAGGGGTCTTAGGCTACTGGCAAGAAGCTCAAGACTACCAAGATATGTAACTGCAATATATCGAAGAGTATAATTGAATGTACGTAATTTACGATATTGATGTGCCTTGTTGAAAGTCTGTTAAAAACTCACTAAAGTATGTTTAAAAAAAACATGAGAGTATTAGTCTCCGGTTTTGGGTCTTTAATTCCCGGATGGTGTTTGCAGCTGGGTAGCTGCTTTAGTTTTATTTTCAATTTTCTCTGATTAAGAGCTCCATTTTCTTCTTGGGATAGGCTTTCGTAAGGTTCTGTTGCACTTTCACGCATCTATGTTTTTTTCCGAACCAGTGGACTTCGGAAGATATGGTTTTGCTCTTAGTGTCCTACGTGTGTATTGGGTGCATCATTTCTTTGAAGAGGTTGAGCAGGTTAGAACTTTGCTCTACTTCAGAGTGTACATTTGCATTTTTTGGATGCTTTTCGCTTGTGCGTTCTTTCTTGAAATTAAGGAACAGTGCCTGCTATAGTAGTATTAGTATCCTCAAATATAGGTAATACCTATTCATGCTTAACGTTGTGGCAACTGAAGTTTTGCAATTGATACAAACTTGTCCCAAAGTTATCACCAGTATGGTGAATTCATCCATCCAGTTCTGTAAATTATTCTTTCCTTTTGAATGTTCTGGATATGTGTAGTCCTGTCTCATCAACATACCCTTTCTCCTGGAAGGATGTACTTATTTCTTTCACCGTTTCTTATCATTGCCTTTTCTTGTTTTCATTTACACCAAATGACAGACAGCCAGCCATTTTCTCATGACAATCACCTACAGTGTTTTGGTGGTGGCATAGTACCTTGCCCCTTTTTCTTGGAGGCAGTATACTTTTTTACCAAATCTCTGGTTTTAGAGATGGTGATATATGAAGTATACATTTTAATATGTGCTGCTGTGCTCTTTTTACTGTCCTGATTCATAGATGTTGTATGTACTGTGATGTATTCCTATAGGTTCTGTATCGATCCCCCTATTCCTGACCCTATTCTGGTTAACAAGTTAACTAGCAGCCATCCCATGAGGCAGAAAACCCCCATGATGCAGGAACCGTTATCTGATTAAGCCACACTACGGCACAGGAACGAGTTATCTGATTAGGTCATAACGCTTGCCATCTAATTAGACAAGCGATATTCCTCCAGCCCCTGATAAGGCATACGGAGTTCTCAAAACAAATCAAACCTATGACAACCTGGGAAAAACCCTGCGGCCATTGTTTTGATTTCACCGAGAACTTCAGCAAAAGAATGTGCTAACGACCAGGTCGTATGACATCCTTATTGACGTATCTATGTCCATCCTTACGTCAATCTCGGCACCTTAAAGGTATAAATATTACCGATATTGCCCTATGCAAACACACGCGGTGGTGACGAGATCGGAGCAGCCAGACTTGCCGAAGCCCAGAGCAGAGCAGACCCCGCTGGCGCAGCCCCGCCTTCCTGACGCGCTGAGAACGAGACGCTGCTTTCTCCTGCCGAGAAATCCAGCTCCGGCGCTTCCGGGTAGCCCTCGCAGGCAGCCTGGAATATCGAGACCAGAGACGAGAGATACCATCCCTCATTCATCCTAGATTCCAGGTACAGAACTGAATAACCCCTTGCAGAGAATTCTTTAGTCAGTCACTTGGCAAAACAAACTTAACTTAAACTGCTACTTTCTATTCCCGCCCACGTATTAGGCTTAGGTCAGGTACATCTGGGGTAGGCGTAGTTAGAAACACCAGTTGAGTACGATTAGTCAAATGTATATGTGTATGTATCTATTTTATCCATTTTAACCCATCATATGGCTTAGAAACCATATCAATGTTTTTACAGTATTATTTTATACTTCTGCTTTTAATGTATGCACTTTACTTAACCATAAGTATTGCAATAATATCGATCCATTTCTCTTGTATGAGAAAAGAGACTGATCAATAAATACCATCTTTTATTGAACACGCCCGTCTCTTCCTTTTCTCTACAATCTGGTGAGACTAAGAATGCACGTACTGACTGAGTAAAATAAGTCGTCTTTTGTTTTCACACGACTCTAGAGATACACTCTTGATTAGGGGAGAGCAAAGTTGTCATGTTCTATGGTTGTCAGAAACTAAATCCCTTCTTGTCTATCCAGGGAGGTTCAACTCCTCCTTGCCTATTCGAGAAAGTTTCTAGTGAACTCTGAGCTAGCTGGCAAACCCAAAACTTTAAGTCTAATATCGACAATAGAAGACCTAGTTAACGTCTGGTCTAGGCCTATACTATTGAAGGTATTATTCCAATGCGCAGAGCCTATTGGGATGATAGGAACTACACTACATGGCGCCCAACGTGTTTGGATAGGCGATAAAACTAACGTAAGACATTTAGAGTAACTCAGTCGTGCTTTTTCACTCAGACCCCTTTTTTCCTATAATACTCCAAAGACGTCTGGAGTGGGTGAAAGGTAATATCCGCCAGACCTCGCAGGAGGAAACTCCTATGTATGGTCCTTGGTTTAGTCAACGTTGAAGGATACACTGTTCCAAAATATTGTGCATCTAATCTTTGTTTCCATAAGAACCTGATCTGCAAAACAAACTAAATAACCTTCTGGACAGTACAATGTCAGACACTGAAGGAGAAAGAGAGACAGTTAGAATAGTAACTGAACTCGCAGCAGCTGATAATGCACTGCAAGACGCTGACCCGGATATAATACTCATCGCGGTCAACATAAGAAAATCTATAACTTTAAAACTTATAGAAAATGGACTGACACCTAGAGGTGGCACAGTCATATTCGTAATTGAGGCACACGAATATCGGCAGACAGAGGTATTCTATTCATGGATACACTTTCCAGCAGCAAATGCTGTAACAAAGGTCTTCCACTATTACAAAACAGAGGAACCTCCTACTGAGTACACTCCTTTCGAGGAGGTGGAAGTACCACTTAAATTTCAAGAGCATCTGCTCTTATTTAATGGCGCCCTAAAACATAATAATCACATCACCAGGCTTGGTCCATTAGGTAGACCAGGAGCAACGTGGCCGGTCCTAGCCGGATACACACCACATCCAGACATCGATGGGATGTCTGCAGCAGAGCTTTTAACACAGCTAAAACAATTAATAAAATTACATAGACAATTAGTCCAATATGTGATGCGGACTTCAACAATTCAACCAGCGATTAAAATTCCACAGCTGACCCCTCATCAGGGGAACACAAATAAAATTACACCACAGAACATACAATCCTGCCTAGGTAAAGTACCAGCTAAACGGGAACAAATACCATTCTGGTTAGCACAAAAAATCACCCAAATAGAGGCGGTGTTTCCAGACACCACCCCGTTAGAAAAACACAGGATTCTGACTATCTGTCTTCCAATGGGAATCGCACCACACGTGGAGGACTGTGACACTTGGGGTACAGTCTTTGCTTCCATCTACACAAAAACGCACGGTGTTCCATCCATTTCGGTAATACCAGATGTGCTAAAACAAATTCAAGACGAATACGGTCCAGTACCCGCTTTAACTCTTGGTATGAAATTACTAAAAGACTTCAAGCAGGTCTCGGCTATATTATTAGCCAACATAAAGGGAGAAGCAGCAAACGTGGCGATCCGCCAGAGGTTAAAAGAGACAGATATAGCAGACCAACCAGCTGAAATTGCCAGAATTATAGAAAAATCCAATGAGGAATTAGGTAGAGATAGTTTAGGTGGAATACCAGTAAAACCACAACTGATTGAAAGTCCAGGAAAAATATTTTTTAATAATAATTCAACATCACAAAAAAAGAGCTGGGATGGAAACAAACAATCCAATCCTAAAGAAAATAAATTCCAGTCCAGAGGAAGGTCTCCTCGGCGGAGAGAAAAATCTCCGAACCAAAGACACAGGTCACCCCAAAGTGACCCCTCTGGGAAAAGATATAACCTTAGAAATAGGGATAATATAAGGAAGCCTGATAGGTATCAAGACATTGATACACGTCCCTCTCAATCTTTTCAGACTTCCTCGCAGAAATCGGAAAGAAGAGGACGATCAGAACAAAGAGAAGAGCACGCCAAGTCCAAAGACAAGGAATCTGCTCATCTAAAAAAGAAACTACAATATCCAAAAAAGAAGGTAGCCAGTATCAAGGTAGTTAACAATGCCGAGAATACTGAGGACACAACTATAAAACGGAGAATGGGCTCAGACAATGCTAGACAGCGCAGCAGAAGTGAGTATAGCTCGCAAAGTCCTTATGAATCTTCTGGAGACAGTGGACACAAATGAATATCTTCTAGTGGAAACTGCAGACACCAGAGTTAGCAAACCTCACAAAATATATGAAATAACTTTACGTATAGAAGGGGATAAGACTAGAAAAATAAGGGGACTATTTTGGGATAATCTCTCCAAGGGCTATGACATCCTTCTAGCTGAAAAAGACTGGCCACCAGAGTTTGTCAGGGAGTGCCCTCATGGCGAAGAAATAATTATGCCTGCCTTCTCAAATCATATCCCAATTCATAAAAAATACACACTTGCCAGAAAGTGGGCAGTAGCTCAAGCTCCTGCTTTATATAAAAATCATGTAGGATGGGATGAGGACTCTCCTCACAAAATCCAGATAAAATCACAACCTACTGCACAGAGACAGTATCCAATTAAGCAAGAAGCTAAAAAACAGGTAAAAGAAATCCTAGATCAATTAGAATACCAGGGGGTGATTGAAACTTGCACCTCACAAATGAACAACCCTTTGTTTCCGGTCTCCAAACCAGACAATTCATATCGTCTAGTTTTGGATTACCGACACCTTAACTCATGTTGCAAAACTTTTGCAGTGCAAAACTCGCATAGTGCTGCACTAATGAATAACATAGTGCGCAAGAAATACAAAACAACATTAGACATCTCTAATGGATTCTTTTGTCAAAACATAGCACCAGAGAGCAGATATTTGTCTGCGTTCTCAATAAATGGCACTCAAAAACAATTCTGTCGGTTAGCCCAGGGGTACAAGAATAGCCCAGGGGTATTCTCAGCGAGAGTAACAGAATTACTACAAACATATGATGACGAGGCATTATCTTATGTCGACGACATATACCTAACAGATGATGACTTGGATACTCACTTGAAGAGAGTGAACACCATAATACTTGGGTTCGCAGCAGAGGGTTACAAATTCAACTTTAAAAAATCTAGAATTGCCCATCTAACAGTCCTGTTCTTAGGATACGAATTATCAAGTGAAGGCAAAAGCCTGGCTGACAATTTCCTAGAGAAATGTGCCGTACTCCAAGCACCTAGAACACTAAAAAACCTACAGTCAATTCTAGGCTTTCTAAATTTCGGAAGAACATACATTGCAAATTACGCAGAAAGGGTCAAACCCCTTTATGATCTAATAAAACCAGATTTTAAAAGAACCAATTGGACTCAAATACACACAGAAATTTTGAGATCCTTACAAACAGACATGTTAATTAAAACAAAATTAGAAACACGTGATAACACACGCAATCTAGTGATTCGAGTCATCCCAGGAAGATGCGGATTCACATACCTGACCTCTAATGAGGGAGAAAAGGTACCAATTGCATTCAAATCACACTTGTACACAGAAGCTGAAAAGAAATTCAGCATTAAAGAAAACATTGTTCATGCAGTTCAAACCGCAATAGCTAGAGAAAAAGATCAAGCGGACGGTAGACATATCACAGTCAGAACAGCAGAATCAGCCTTTGAGGCATTAACAACACCGTGTAATTTACCAACAACAACATTGAATCCGGAATGGATACAATGGGTGAATTCAATTACAACGGACAAAGTATACTACTACTTTGATCCAGAACTAAAGGAATTGAAAAATCTAGAATTTAAAAGAACATTCTGTCTGCCTATCGACATTCTGCCCTTACGACAATACGCTTGTGTAATCTATACAGACGGACATGCTCAACCCTCCGTTTGGGGAGAACAAGCATACAACCCCACATGTGAGATTACAAAAGAAGTGTGGCGCGGAGGTAACCTAAGACCTCTATTAACAAAAACACACTCAGTAGAAACTAATTCAGAACAACAGACTGAAATAATAGCATTGAAAATGGCGCTAGATAATGCGGATCGCGAATTCCCGACACTTATAGTGTCCGATTCATATTACTGCGTCAAATCATATAACAACGATTTGCAGACATGGATTCAAAACGGTTACAAAGATGACACAGGTGCAACAATAAAGCAAAAACTGCTTTGCGAACAAATAGTTCTTTTAAAAAAAGAACTACCAAAGACTCACGTGACACACTCACTGAGTCATCAGCGTGATGGCGTTCACGTTGCAGGGAATTCATTGGCTGAAACAGCCACAGCGGTAGCAACTAAATCGGCTTCCGTAGCTCGAAAAAAGCGTACAGTGAAGTATATTGACGGTGAAACAGTGCTGGCGGTGAAAACGTCATCAAAAGGCGACTGCTCAGCGCTACCGATCAACTATCCACTCAATTATACATACACAATCGATGCAAACTCCGTCCCTTTTGCTCGAATCCCTGGAGTGGGGGATAGAGTGATTCCAAACATGGACAGGAGAACCTTGTTAATAGCAGACGCACATATGGGCGAGGGTCTCAGACACCTCAAACTAAAAGATTCTCTGGAAGAATTACAATCAAGGTACTGGTGGCCAGGCATGAGCCTGCATCATACCATGTTTGTAAAGAACTGCCCAAACTGTAACAGAAATCGCAGTGGTGAGAGAAACGGTGTAATACCGTGACGTTTCACTCCAGAAAAGATCAACAGTAAAAAGCAAAGCGTCCGATTAACATATACAGGCTAGTTTCCACTTATAATGTAGATCACCAGCACTCGGCTGACGTCTGGACTGTTATACAAAGATTTGCGAGTCTAAATGGCATATACGCTAGAAGCATGCTACGTTTGACTATTGTGTCACTCTAGCCCTCCAGCCTGAGGGGAAACATGGCCAAATGAGCATAGCACAGCGGGACTCTTCTCACTTCCTTCCTGAGGGATACGGGATGGTGTAAAGAAAAAACCAAGGCATAAAGCTAGCTATAACAGAAAGGATATTAGGTTCGGGAGCTGGGTGGGTCAAACATCTAATAAGTGTCCAACGTAGTCTAAATAACCTGCCAAGAAATTCTCTGAAGGGATTCAGTCCGTACGAATTATTGTTTGGAACTAGGATGTTAGTCTTAGACCTCGACAGTCAGACTTCAGTGGTGAAGGAAAAAAGCTTTGATATCAAAGATCGTTTGGCTATTTTGCAGGACTTAAACAAAACAAGAAAAGACCTGAGCAACATAAAGTTGAAACAGCAGCCAACAACCACTGAAGAACCACCACCTGTCCCAGCAAGACCTGTCTGGATTCCAAAAGTCGGGGATCTAGTCAGAGAAAAGATCGCGGTAAAGAAGGAATTTGGGCCTTCTTACAGAAAAGCAGTTCCTGTCTTGTCCATCAACGGGACAAGATCAGTTGTACTACCGCCGCTTGCTGGTAAAAAGGAGAACCGAGTTGTATCCATCGACCTGGTAAAACCACAATCATGTGGCCGATAACAAATAGTAGGCCAAGTGGACTCCCGATAAGTAGTAGAACACCAAGATTTGCTACGAACACAGAGGTTCAATCTAAGAGGCTAATCACATTCGAAACGCCTACAGAACTACAACAAGGACTATGCAACAATGCAATGGAACTTAGACCTCTGAAAACCCAAATAAAAACATTTAGCAGAGACACACCAATCTATAATGAAGTAACAAACGACTATGCAAGAAACAGTAATCCTGAAGCAATTGGAACAATTGACAGAACTGCATCCGGCTACTTCATAAACTTCGATGATTCCTCTGAAGGCTTCACTGAATCAAAAACACAGCCATCAACAAAAACCTTTAAAGATAAAGTTAAAGTACTTTTGAAACAACTGAAAGAAACATATCTGATTTCTCCATGGATTGAATTTTGGGTGGGTTTTGGTGCATTTATCCTCATACTTTGGCTCATCATGGTACTAACTTTGGGACGCTTCATTGAGGGAAAATATGCTAAAATGGACACAGCAAGTCAGAAAATCAACTTGATCCTCAAACCACACACATCTTCACACGTCGAGAAAAGAGAACTTTCTTCAGTCAACTTCACAGCCAATCCTATACCGGGTGGGGTAGCATGGGACAACACTGACTACGAAATTTATGGTCCGGTTGAAATCCTGAAATATCCACACCAAATTAAGATCTCGTTGAGTGACTTTGTAAAACCAAGCTCATTTGCTGATGATTGGGACTTTGAAAGTATAAATAATATGATGTCTGACTTAGTGATGTCTGCTAAATTTACCAAACATGATTATTTGCAGGGTTCGACAAATTATGATAGTATGTACTGTTATAACCACTATGGTAACCATTTTCTACATAGATCTGCACAACCTAGAAATGTTTTAAATTATAATCAATGGGAACATTGTGCAACCCCTCCAAAAGGAAGCTCAAGAACCGTTTATGACAAATATTCATACTTTTCAGGTTTTAACACAAGTAATGCTGAAACATTTTATTTCAAATTGTCAAATAAGACAGGGACAAAGACCATGATAACAAACACGAAATTGATATATTCAGACTCATTCTTTGAACAAATGAATACTTTTGGTTTTGATTATTGGGACAGAAATGTTGAAGTAAAGAGTGTTTGGGGTACAAAAGAATGGCAAGTACAGGGTATAGAATCTTTGTTTAGAGCCTGCATGATCCCAGAACAAATTATATTTTTAAATGACACTGTTCAACAAACTACCTGTCTTGGCCTAGCCAAAATCAAAGACTTAAATAAACCGTCTATTCCAAAACCAACAATGAACAGCAATAGCTCTACAGATGAAGAGATAGACGTAAATTATGTATTAAACCAAAACAGAACACATCCTGATTGGAAAAAGTGGTTGATCTGGCCCACAGATACTAATAACTGTCAAGACAGATTCCTGAACAAAACACAGGGGTTCAAAATGACCAGGCCAGACCCTAGATATTCCCAAAGACAACACCCAGGGATAATAACCACCTACAGTGTGGGCAAATTATGCCTTCAGTGGCTACAAACTTCCACACTGGCAGAAATTAAGCAACACCTAACTTTACTTACTGATGGTGCTGACTTGCGTGATTTCATTATGGGACCGCGCAAACAGCGTCAGAAACGTTTCATAGCAGCCTCTGTATATGCAGCATACAACGAGGCCTGGAAGGTGACTCAAATTGAGACAGCAGAAAGTATACGGGAAATTGACCGTATTAATTTGGAAAAATCACTTTCTGTAGTGGACAATGGGTTAATGACTCTGTCCTCCAGAATTTTTTCTCTGGACAGCATTGTGTCTTCAGCAATCGACATATTATCGCAAGACTTACTGTTACAACACGGTCAGTCCCAATTGCTTTCTATTGTACAGCTTGGCTGGACGTTACAAAATCTGCGTTCAGGCTATGTGCCTTGGCGTTTAATCAACACAATGTCACTATTCAATATCTTTAACCTCACTGATCAACAAATCAGTATGGCACAAAAGGGTGCTGATTATACAATCCTGAGCATTGAGAAACTCGAGAGATTACCAGTGACAATGTCAGAACGACCTGTCAGTGAATGGATAATACATGGGATAATTAATATTCCAATATCAACCTTCAGGTTTCAATACTGCCAAAAATATATACAGGCTGGCATGTACGAAAAATTGGGAAAAGGGTACATTAAAACAACATGGAACTTGCCCTATTCACATGCATGTGTCAGTAATAAAGGACAGAAAGTGTTTCTTAGTGGCAATAATTGTGCGATGTCACTGAGCGGTACACTTCTGTGTAATGGAATTAGTTTGCATGGAGCCTGTGAAGGGAACTCAAATAACCTTTCATGTCACCAGCTAGGCGCACCTGCAACAGAGATAGAACCTTTCTTTCAAAGACTCTATAATGGGAGTTACGTTCTAATTGTGGACCGCAGATGTTGTAGTCTTATGCCCGGGACTCCTTATCTCGTAACTACGACTGCGAAGGTCAAGTGCTGTGGACGCTTATTGTTCCCCAGCTCCCTTCCAGACAGGGAGGCAAGGGCATGGCCCAACTTGAAAATTACTTCTATTCGAATAGATACTTTAAGCAGAATGAAAACAGTGCTTCTTCAGACGCCGACCAGGCTCACGTCATCAAAAGAAACGTATGATCTCCTAGTCGCAAGGACGACTGCAGAGATTCACTCATTGTTATCAACTAATTCCCCCATACATTTCGCAGAAATCCTGAATGAAATCTTAAATATTTCTGATACCAGTGGAGTCTCAAAAGTATTTAAGACAGTATTTTCGATGGCATTAACACCATTCAAAGCCATACTGGGTATTTTTCCAGATTTCGTCCATTCGATTTTTGGCGGACTTCCCCTCATTTTGGGACTAATTGCAGGAATACTATTCTTAGTCCTTATATTTCGTTATGGCAAACCATGTCACAGACAAAACACCTGCGACAAGGGAAGAAACAATCATAGCCATTGGATACCGGGACCGGATATCAAAAATCCTGGGACTATCCCGGCTTAGAGATCTGAACATGACTTGGTTTCTTTCATTTCGACCAATGTGGCAACGATGTGTTTTACCTGTATTAAGGTGCTTGCTATGCGGAGAAGAATGCGTGTTAGACACCTGTCTGACGCTACAATCAGATGCGCCAATGGATGCAGAAACATAGTTGAGTCCAATAAAGGCTCATGCTTTGTGCTGCCCTCAACGGCTACCAATCCTGATGACGGCATTCGTGGAAGCTTCACCACTACGATTGAGGGGTAGTGAAGTTCAAGATGAAAGCAGCATTGATCAGGTACGACCTTCTGTCAGCAATACTACTCAAAACGTCAATGGAGACAATCATGCGCACGAATGCATGGTTACATCCTTTTCCGAGTTAGTGGAACTCTCCCAGGAAGCTGTTGACAGCTTTTTCGACAGTCTAAATGATATGATGTTCTCACCAGAGCAGAAATAGAGACTTTTGAGCAAGCTTGCACATGGCATTCCCTGAATTTGGCCTTCAACTAGAATAGCAAAATACCATGAACAATTTTCCTTCCAGTTCACGGACAGCGATTTTTTCAGCAGCCCCAAAATATTTTTACATATTTTTCGGGACACTTATCTTCTGCTTAAAGTAAGAACTATTCTTAGAGAACTAAAACTTCTAATTTTAGATAGTTTATAGACATTAGCTGCCCGCTGGTATGTTCATAATTATTTTATTCTGTGATGGAATGGTCTCGAAACTTTTTTCTGTATTAAGAGCCATTTCATGTGTAAAATTCTCATATACAAATTAGTGATAATGTATAGATATGCGTGATTACTTTAGCATTATTCTACAGCTTGAGTGCATATATTACATGTGACTGTTTTTTCCGTATATTTGATAATTTCAAAATGCATTTATGTATTTTGGGGTGGTAAGGTATACACGATACTCTACAGTATGTTTTACTATGCATAGATTCGTAAATATGTCCATAGTTAGCGTGGAGTGGGTGTGATGTATTCCTATAGGTTCTGTATCGATCCCCCTATTCCTGACCCTATTCTGGTTAACAAGTTAACTAGCAGCCATCCCATGAGGCAGAAAACCCCCATGATGCAGGAACCGTTATCTGATTAAGCCACACTACGGCACAGGAACGTGTTATCTGATTAGCTCATAACGCTTGCCATCTAATTAGACAAGCGATATTCCTCCAGCCCCTGATAAGGCATACGGAGTTCTCAAAACAAATCAAACCTATGACAACCTGGGAAAAACCCTGCGGCCATTGTTTTGATTTCACCGAGAACTTCAGCAAAAGAATGTGCTAACGACCAGGTCGTATGACATCCTTATTGACGTATCTATGTCCATCCTTACGTCAATCTCGGCACCTTAAAGGTATAAATATTACCGATATTGCCCTATGCAAACACACGCGGTGGTGACGAGATCGGAGCAGCCAGACTTGCCGAAGCCCAGAGCAGACCCCGCTGGCGCAGCCCCGCCTTCCTGACGCGCTGAGAACGAGACGCTGCTTTCTCCTGCCGAGAAATCCAGCTCCGGCGCTTCCGGGTAGCCCTCGCAGGCAGCCTGGAATATCGAGACCAGAGACGAGAGATACCATCCCTCATTCATCCTAGATTCCAGGTACAGAACTGAATAACCCCTTGCAGAGAATTCTTTAGTCAGTCACTTGGCAAAACAAACTTAACTTAAACTGCTACTTTCTATTCCCGCCCACGTATTAGGCTTAGGTCAGGTACATCTGGGGTAGGCGTAGTTAGAAACACCAGTTGAGTACGATTAGTCAAATGTATATGTGTATGTATCTATTTTATCCATTTTAACCCATCATATGGCTTAGAAACCATATCAATGTTTTTACAGTATTATTTTATACTTCTGCTTTTAATGTATGCACTTTACTTAACCATAAGTATTGCAATAATATCGATCCATTTCTCTTGTATGAGAAAAGAGACTGATCAATAAATACCATCTTTTATTGAACACGCCCGTCTCTTCCTTTTCTCTACAATCTGGTGAGACTAAGAATGCACGTACTGACTGAGTACAATAAGTCGTCTTTTGTTTTCACACGACTCTAGAGATACACTCTTGATTAGGGGAGAGCAAAGTTGTCATGTTCTATGGTTGTCAGAAACTAAATCCCTTCTTGTCTATCCAGGGAGGTTCAACTCCTCCTTGCCTATTCGAGAAAGTTTCTAGTGAACTCTGAGCTAGCTGGCAAACCCAAAACTTTAAGTCTAATATCGACAATAGAAGACCTAGTTAACGTCTGGTCTAGGCCTATACTATTGAAGGTATTATTCCAATGCGCAGAGCCTATTGGGATAATAGGAACTACACTACAGTACCTGTTGTTGGAAGGGCTTTATTTATATCTTGAACGGCACCTTATGTTTGCCGTCCCATTCCCCTACCTGATTTCTACATCTTTTATGTGTTTCACATATGTATAATTATTATTTTATTTTTTTAAACAAGAAAAAAAAGAGGGAGAGAGGATCTTTCTTTGAGTTTAGTTTGCCCTGGTATTTTAAGTTTATTGGGACCCAAGATTCTGTTCAGTCTTTCGAACTTTTATACTGAAAGTGGCCAGTTATAAATATGTCCCTGCGTTTTGGCAGTATTCATTGGTCAGCAGAATTCTGTGAACGGAGGGGCCAATAGGACTATCGGGTGATACGTTTCGGTATATGTTACAGGCATGTGTACTATGATGCACATGATTGTATCCTCCTACCATTTATGTGGGCACTGGATGTTTGCAAGTTGTTTTTCTTCACAAGGCGTCTGCCGAAACGCATCTGTTGTGCGTTTGCCCGCTTTGTGAATAAACAACGATATATCCACCCCAGTGAGTGCTTATTCCTCGACTAAGGATGCACGAAGGGAAAGCAGCTTTGATATATGAACACAAAAATTAGGTCTTTTGCAGCACACCACTCGTCCTTATTTAGTCTTGATTACATTTATCACTCCTCTCGGTATGAATAACCCCCCACTAAAAATAGAGACAACTCAACAATATTAATCAAAACAGGAATCCAGACCACATAAAAACACATACATAGTACATGTATTTCTATTATCAACTTATCATCTAGTAGATTTATGCATGGGCTTATGGCACGCTCACCGTGTTTTGATGTGTGATCGGGTTTATTATATCTCCATAACCAATCACTTTCTTATTGGCAAGCATAGACTTCATTTGTGCATGTCCTATAACTCGATCTTTAATTCTATTCTGGTGATTTGGGTCTGTTGTCTATTTCTGTACTCACATGGCATGTATGTGGTTAACCCTTACATCTTATGTATACATGCTATCTTGATAAGTTTATAATAGAAATACATGTACTATGTATGTGTTTTTATGTGGTTTATCATTGTGTGCAATATAAGCACATGTACATATTAGTATATGTTTGTGAATGTAGCTTTTATACATGTTAGTGATTTGTACAGAGTGTATATGTTGTCTCATGTAAATGTATGTATTGTATATAGTATATGTATTGTATTATTGTTTGACATTCCAGCCTTGCAAAAGTCTTAGAAAAAGATGAAACACGTGTCGGCAAATCGTGTGCTGGGAGTTTTTAAATTTTTCTATATATGAATAAAGGACTGCTGAACAGCAAGAAGATTGACAAATCGTTTTGAATGTGGCTTCTCACCAATAAGCCACACCCAATCCCTGCACTCCCACCTGGGAGGCAAATATACCACTGCACCTTTGAATAATATACACTTTTAAGCATGTCTTACCACCCCTGGCACAGCAAGACTTCAACACAAAACAAACAGCACCTTTTGAAAATTTGTTTTATTTAAAAAAGAAATGACTATCACTTTTAGAATAAGGCTTGGGGTTTATTACATAATACTCTCTAAACAAAGGCTCAGATACCAAATGCATTAGATTCAAATATATGTAGCAAACTTATAATTTAAAGGCATGAATCAATAACTGAGCAAACTATAATACTGATTAATAAACAAGCAATAATTGATATACGATAAGAGACACGTCCTGCAAGAGATCAGAATATATATATAGGATTTGAAGTTATAGTAAAATATACTGTATAGATCCCTGTATGAGTAGAGATATATTATCTTGTCTCCTCACCAACATTCGATATACAGGCTAATGTTTCCTGTATCTAAGTGGAATGAATCAGGACCCCAGCATATTGCAGTATATGTATTTGCACATTGCCTATTTTGCACATATTGATGCACTTTCAAAGCACTTATGCACTTTAGAAAGTCAGCACGTAGCACTTTATATGTATTTTATGCTGGGATTCCTGAATTGGAAAACAAAACTGTGAAATTTTTCTCACAGTTTCGTAATTATAATGAACGGGGTTTCTATCAATTTATATCTTATAACCATGGTTTTAAAACGGGTCAGTACAATAGATCTGTGCATTTTACCTTAAAACTTTTTTTAGTCATCAATGTTACTTAATCTGTTGAATGTCACTCTTATAAAATTTGAATCCAAATGTATTTTACATGTATTAGGAAATCTTTTAGAAATCTTACTGTATTTTACATCTATTTGGAAATTGCATTGCTGAGTGTAAAGAATGGTAGTATGTTTTCCATGTTTATTAGCAAGTTTGCACAGGTGTTTTACGTTAATCACTCGCTTCCACTTTAAAAGGTGTACCCAGTCAAAAATACGCTGTCATGTGATCAAGGCTCCGTTAGAGCCGAAACGTTGGTGACTCTTTCTGCGTGAATAAAGCTGTTTATACCTCGAGGTCCGTGTCCGGAGTCTGCTTGCTGGGTCTGCGCGAGCGTGCTAGCTGGGAGACAGACGTGCACAGGATATATATATATATATATATATATATACACACACACAGTAGAGGATCACTCTGGATGTGCACCTCCCACACCACAAAGAAAACACCTCAAATGATCACAGTCACTGAACCACAAAACTCAATACATCACCTGATGCATACATTCTGTGAGGCCGCTCTGAAGTGCCATGAGCTCCGGCAACAGGGTAACGCAGTGATGCGGTTTGTTTGGATTGTGACTGAGGAGACTGAGTAGACTGGCACCCACGCGCCTTTCAACCTACTTAGGAGCGCCACTGGAGCAATTATAATCGGCGCGTGGAAGAGATTCGGGCAGGAGCACATCCTGTCACGATCTTGCAGTGACAAGCGGCATTTCCAGAGCCAAATTTGAACAAGAGCAGAGGTATTTCCACACCATGACTGTTTTTGAAATGATATTCCCACTGAAGATCTGCTTGTGTGGATAAACGGAACTTTGCCTAAATTGTAAATGACATTTCACTCTGGGGAAGGTAGTGCGTGATTGGCAGTCACGTGATGGACCAAATCATACAAAGCTCGCACACACCTGGCGCTGGCATATCCAGTCTAGAAAAAGGCACAACGCCGAAACTTTGACACATGGAAGCAGGCGCTGTTACACTTTGGAAATAAAGCACGTTCCTCTGCATTGGGCCTCACCTCGTATGAAAAGTATTCAAGTGGCTGCCCTGTGCCCTTTCTGTGAGGCCGCTCTGAAGTGCCATGAGCTCCGGCAACAGGGAAACGCAGTGATGCGGTTTGTTTGGATATATATATATATATATATATATATATATATATATATATATATATATATATATATATATATATATACACACACATATACACACACACAGTAGAGGATCACTCTGGATGTGCACCTCCCACACCACAAAGAAAACACCTCAAATGATCACAGTCACTGAACCACAAAACTCAATACATCACCTGATGCATACACTGCCCACTTCTGGCCAGGGGAAGTCTTCACACAGCCGGGGATCAGAGCTCAGCAATCAGGGTTCAATTCGAGATAGACACGTCTGCCCTCGCTCAGAATCCAAACTCCCAAACTTCCACCAGACCAGTGGAGGCTCCCCTTTTTAATACAAATCCAAACATAACGAAGCTTCTAGCAAGCCTCGACCCCTCATTCTCAGGAGAGCCCGTACCAGTCTACTCCAAGGCCACGGCATCGGTTGATCAGGTCTTTGCTATGGCTTCGAGACGGACCATGTACATTCCTCTGCTAAGAACCAGTTTTCTCTAGTCAGTAAAGTGGAAAAAACAGATGGAAAAGCAGAACATGCCCTCCCCATTTTGCAGCTACGTGCAAGCACAGAAAATAGCTTCAGTCATGAAAATGGAGTTAGTTAGGCCATGCATAAAGGTCCACAGCAAGATGGAATTGAAAAGCAAGATGACATGAAAGCATGTCAAAGCTAAGCCCTGCCATAAAGCAAGGTAAAGTCAGAAAACAGAATGGCATTAAACCATGTCAAAGCCAATAGTAAGAACTCATAATTGTCACCAATGACCAATACAATACACATTCCTGCACAACTGCACGCCTTCAAATGCACAACCCACACGCTCTGCTCTTGGCAAGTCTGTTCCACTCCGTAACAGCTCCCACTGAAAGACAGCAAGATCATAGGACAGAATAGAAGCAGGCATATGCAGGGCCATCCTACATTAAGGCTACGGTAAAATAACACACTAAAATCAGTTAAAATGGTGGTGGTTGAGGGTCATCATATGTTGCCAAAAATCACAAGAGTGGCTCTTTTATTACACCTATCTGGATTTCTGTTTTGATTAATATTGTTGAGTTGTCTCTATTTTTAGTGGGGGGTTATTCATACCGAGAGGAGTGATAAATGTAATGAAGACTAAATAAGGACGAGTGGTGTGCTGCAAAAGCCCTAATTTTTGTGTTCATATTGGTTGCACATTTAGTTGTGCCTACAACACCTTGAGGTAGTAGGTGTTTGGGGCGAACCGAGCACTCGTGTATAGGTACATAGTAGGATACTCATATTTTTCACGCTCAATAATTGCTATATTACTGGTTGTTCAGTGAATGTACGGACGCTTACCTTTAAGGGAACCCTACTACCAGCTTTGATTGCTACACACACACACACATCTTTTGTTGCATTGCATGATGGTGGGCGCTACTTGTATCCACACTAAATTAATCAGAACACAGGGGTAATGTTCATCTTTCCCTTGGGGAAATGGGTCCTATTAGGAGCCTAGCATGCCTGTTCTTTCTTTTTTCTGAATCTTTATTCGCAACAACAATACAGATTATATGACTTTTGTTATGTGTTTGAACCCATCCAGTCTTCTTTCCCTTTTTTAAGTGTAAAGGGTTCATGTCAGTCTTGTGACAGAGATTCTTAAAGGTTTTTAACGTTTTTCTCACAAGGATCGACTTTTCTCGGACCTGTAAGGTTGCCTTAATTTTAAAAGGCTCTATGACAGAGGTCATCGTTTCCATTAAGAGCCAGCTCTTGTTTTACTATTCCCACATATACTTGTCAGTCATTCTGCACAGTCTACTTCTCTTTGAAAACCTTTGTGGGATTAGTTTGCAGACCCTCCTCCAGTGGGGTAAGCTGTGGTATTTAATGCAAAGTTCAGGAATCTGCGGCTAGATGTCTATCAGATGTAAGAGTTATTTACCTTCGGTAACAACACATCTGGTAGAGTCACAGTCTAGCCGCAGATTTCTTAATGCCCCACTTATCCTCCCTGCTCTGCGAAGGGTTTTTGAGATAGGGGTTATACTCTTTCAATGCTGGTCTTAATTGCCAGTGATGACAATATCTATGTGTTTGGTCTAAACCAACTCCTCGGGCTGGACATTTAGCTTTTGTTTAAATGTTCAGTTCACCACCCTTATTTCGAATGGTGTGGTTAGTAAAGTATATGCGTACTTCTTTTGCAGTTTTTACGCCAGTGAGCAGTTTTAATTTATTTCTTATTGGTACACATTACACATTGACACTGGTGATGTCCATAGATTATGTACTGGAATGACTTAAACAAGCATTTAGTGTTGTTCATAGAGGATATGGTCTCTACCCTCTTATGGGTTATTATCTAGGGTGCACAGTTCTTGTGACCCCGTATTAAAATGTATCTTATTGGGGATCTTTTTCTAAAATCCATGTCTGGTATTTTAATACACTTTGTGGTTTATTTTTATTGTTGTTTCAAAGATTTTGTAATATTTTTGGCAAACTTTATAAATAAATAAATAAGTAAACTGTTTCCACTATCAGTTCTAGTAGTGGTTCTGTGTTCTAGCGCGAAAAGAAGCTTCACAGTAGAAAACTGACATCAGCACGCCAGAGGGGATTTGTATGGCCCCATTGACTGCATATCCGGAGACAACGTCACTATGAAGCCAATACGACACTGCCCCCTGGCGTGCAGAGGCACTGCTGAAAAATCTCCAGATCCAGATTGGGGCCTAGGTGAAATTCGACGTTAAGGAATCTGCGGCTATACTGTGTATCTAACAGATATAATGCTACCAGAGGCAAGTAACTTTTACTGCGAGCTCCTTTATTTGCGTCAACTTCCCCAAACAACAATCTGCATTCACTTTGATGTAGAAATTCAAGGTGATTCAATCTGGCCATGGCTCCACAAGAAGGGGGAAATCGAAATTACGCAATGTGACCTCACGTAGTTAGATAATACGTCGTCAGAACGAGAAAACAAGATGTGCGCATTGGCAAGTTTTAACTGTAAGCTGCAGAAGTCAACAGATGGCTTTCTCCAATAGTTTCTCATGGAGCTAATACCATGACTTTTACTATAAAAATATCTTCCTGAAGATTTTCCTTTATGTTTCTTTACACCATAAAAATCTGGTTTCAACGATTTGATCCGAATAAGGCTCAAACGAATAGTGATTTCCTGCTAGTACACAAGTCACATGCAGGTTCATTTTCAGGCAGCTCATTAGCACGTTGCGAATGAAAAGATGCCAAGAACAGACCATTAAAAAGATCACATGAATAGTAAATTACAGCGGCTCACTCTAGTCCCAACTTATACCACTCCAGCCCTATTTCTGCCCATTGCAATCCCCTACACCATAACTTGGAATGCGGTATGCATCATCCGCTGCTCCACATCTGGAGCCCAGTCTGTGAGGCCCACAACAGCTACTCATGCACAGTTAATTGTTTGTGACTGAAACTGATAACCTCAATATAAAGATAAATAGTGCAATACACTTTGAGGACACTTACTGTATAACAACCTCCAAAGCCTGGCCAAGGGATACAGGTTTATTATTAAGAATATTGAAGTCCAATTGATGGCTAAGGTATGAAGTGGCTTCCAGCAAACGATTGAACTCCTGCTCTACCATTTCATCTTTCTCTTTCGGAACCTGAAACTCCAAGTTGAATAGAAGTGTTAAATTTGCGTATTACTGAAACCTCTACTTTAATCTACGTTGGCCAAACTGCTGGTTTTGGTCTGCAATACAAGCACAATTGGTAACATTTTAAAACAATCTAGCAAAAAAGGGTAGTAGAGCTGTTAAAATGCAAAGTCTTCAATTGTGTTTGTAACAAAAGTTATGAATAGTATACCATATCTGTGAGCTATGCCAATTAAGTTATCAGACAGGTTCAAATAAATCAGGTTTGAAAATCAACTGAAATAACTGTGATGGGTGTGATAACATTCTTCCAGGGAAATGTTGCTGTTTAAGAACAGTTTATGGGATTGTTGCTGTTGGCTTGATTTAAACACTGCTGAAAGTTACCAGAATTTTAAAAGCAACTGCAACAGTTCGGTGCAAGAAACTGAACAGCAAAATTCAGCACTTATCGTGAATAAAACTGTGAATATTAATTCTGATAAAATCAATATTAGTGCCCATCTAAGTAGCGCACAAAGAAACTGACCAAACTCTTGATCTTTGTTGCTCTTATTACTATGGTGCTACCACCCTGCTTTTTGCAATAATCATTTGGAGCACAGCCCCAGGCCCGTTCATTCAGGGGTTAACATGCACTGTTGCACTGGGATCGCCCAGAGCATTATTCACCAAATCTGGAAAACATATTCCCAAATGAGGAGACAAACATGCAGTGCACTAAACCGTTAATAAATCCAAACAGACTCAGTAATTAAGTTAAGGAAGCCATTTAAAATAAATGGGATGTGTGCTCTGAGTGTTCTCCCCATGAGCTTTCCTGACAAGACAATACAGTTCTTGCCCAACAATCTCCACTAAGCTCCAGAAATACCCACAACAAAGAGGATGCGCAGGAAGAAAGGCCATCTGTCCAACTGGAAAACCAACCACATCCACCTCCCCATACGTTGTACTGAAAAGATGCACTGTACCCTAAAACTGCCAAGAAAACATGAATAAATGGGGCAAACGTAAGGGGCAGTAGCCCTGGAACAAGGTTTAAATTCCCTTTACCCCAGAAGAATGCTTAAATTCCCTTAAAATTAAGCCAAACATCCAGCTGCTCACACTATGCTCCCCTAATAAGCCCCTCAGGTAGAGTCACAGCTGAGAGATTCTGGTGCAAGCTGTACCTTACCAACGAGGAAAATAAAGGTAGGCAGCAGCCTCCCGGGGATCATGTGTTTGTTACCTTCCACGGTCTCAAATCCATAATATGTCTTCGCTATAATCAAAAGGCTGCGCCGATGAGAGCTGATTTGAAGGGTTACCTCCCCATTCCCATTTAAAATCTGTGTTTAACAAGTGTTTTGTATACAAGACCACCATAAAAGGAACACGCAAAAACGGAAATTAAAGGGGGCAACAACCTACAGAATGGTGCTTTCACCAATAATATTGAACACACTTGGGTATCCCAGATTATGAATGAACAAGTACCACTCTTACAGAATAGCCACAGCTGGTGTTCAATGACTCCCGAGCAACATTTGTATGAAGGGAGATGTGACATACCAAAGCCAATTTTTGTAGCGCACTGGCATTCACAATTCTAACATACTGCACAAGTTTGTACGGCACTTATCTATTCATCTCAAGGCACAGTGAAATGAGTGGCCATGTTTCTGTACCAACAATGTGCAGTGGCTGAGACAAGAGTGCACCTTGGGCTGGCTAACAGACATACAGATGGCGTGCCTGGGACTTTATAATACTTTTCACAAGGCAAGTAATGTTAGAAGTAGAAATGGCACAGTTTGTCATGCAACAGAAGCTTTCCTTCCAAAGACTATACTACCAAAAGACAATCACATATGGCCACTGCTTTAACAGATTTGAACGGTAAGGAAGGCCATTTTTTGTACCAATTTTGCATTATTCTCTTTAGAGTAGGAAACAGTTTGGTACGTAGACTATTTGGGGAATAAAGCCTTAGTACTGGTGGTGTCCCATTTGAGGGATAATGAGGATACTAGCTTCGTTTATACTCCATTCTTTTCCAGTAGAAAAAGTACTAGCTGGGAAAACAACAACTTTGTGTCCAACATCAAAAGAAAAGTACAGAGGGGAGGTCACTGAACCCTGCAACTGTGAGTGGTGAAATGGCATTAAGAAGAAAAAAAGAATAACGCCCATAAAGAAATGTCACTTAATTGTGAAACAATTATGTGAACGGGTTTTACTGGAAGGAGAGGAGAGCTGGAAGATTCACCTTTTAATTTAAGTGTGTAAGAAAATCCGAGCTATAGAGCCTTCTCAGTAGGTCACAGCTTCTCCATCTGCGGTAGGCTACACACACTACGATATAAACGTAGTGCCTTCTCTCACTGATTCTTTAACTCTACCTTCAAAGGATTCTAAAGAATGAGGGGGGTGCAATTCAAGCAGGTTAGTCTACTAAAGATCCAAATCTCTTGTACTACCATCTACACAGCCACTTCGGTTCATGTCTCTGCACTATAAATGTTCAGGGCAACACAGAGTTTAATAACAATATGGTTCTCTCTTAAGTTTAACTATTGTAAACAAAATATTGGTGAAATGATTCACACTGTCATAAGGCAGGTTTGAGCAACTGGGACCTAACGCAGCTGGTACTATACACAACTTAAATTTAACCGATTCTTAAACCCACATTTGAACTCAATACCCACTATGAAGCAATGAAATCTCATTTAAAATATAAGTATACTTACAGCTTGTCCATTAGCTTCGTAAAGTGGACATTTTTGTTTAATTTTGGCCAACTCCATGTTTACTTGTTTACTGATAACTGCCATTGGATTTCCACCTGAAACATAATTTAAATCATTTTAACTAAGTAACTTGTACCAATACACAATAGTTATAAAAGTGTATTTCTTGTCCAAGCTGTGATAAACATCTTAATGCGAGACCTTCAAGCTTGGGGTTTAGGCATTCTGCCCCACTTCAAAGCGTTTCCTACAAAACATATTACTCACATCATAAAACTTAGATTACAAGTTTTAAACACCCAATTTGTACAAAACTAGACAGTGTTGCTCAAAGTTGAGAAAAGAGCATATCTCTTTACTGTCTGGTAGCGTCAAGATTAATTTCATTAGGATGCCTTGTATTCATTCTAAAGAGTCAGAAATGGGTTTGGCTCTCCTCCCAACAAAGCTTAAGCCATCCTCATCTGAAAGAAGCCTTAATTCTGCCAAGGAAAGAGCATAAGTATCCCAAAGGGAAATTAAGCTAGCAGCGATTTCTGGAGGTAAACAAAATGCAAGTGGATATGAATTTCCAGGCCTCAGACCATGCCCATTAATTAGGTGTTTAGATATCTGGAACCCTATCTTGGGAAACACAAGAGATGAATGTTTGAGGGAAGGGGAGATTGTGGGGGGGGGGGGGGGGGTAAGAGGACAAATCAAAAATAAAATCAAAATTTTCCACACCAACTAGGACACATTCCCTTCCCATTGTTGGACAAGCCAGCCACAGTACTCACACAGCAAAGGTCCATCTCTTTTTTCATGCAATACGGCCCCAAACTGCCACTTCTGTTTTGAAAGCTCCACCAGCAGATGGGGTCATTTTGATCCTCGGTGCTCCACAAGCAAAGGGCACCTTTTGTTTCTATTGTGGCCACCAGCACTTTTGGGACAGCAGGGGCATCGCACATGAAAGTATTACTGCATGATCTGATCCAACAAAAATAGGTACGTCTGGTGACAGAGTCCATCTTCATATGCCTTCAATCATTAGCATCACTTCTAAGGTTATATATGGCATAAACCTTCAGGTAAGTGCCAAATTAGTCGGAGCAGCAACTGTTGCTGCAAGGATCCTGGCCCAGCAAAGTGAAGCTGGGGGTAAACAGAACACAAGACTGTTTGATTACTGCATGACCAGGGGCCGAGACAGATCTCAAAAGAAGCAAATCGGGTAGCACAATTCACCCCATAACTCACACCCCATCGAAGCTTCCCCTTTTCTTGCCTAGTTTGTCCTCATCACATACCATGAGCAAAGTGGGGTACGGAGTATGATTGTGTGGTGACACAGTTTATGTTATGCACTGAAAAATAACTAACATTTCAACGTGTATTTTTCAGTGAATTTCACACTTTTTTTAAAGACTTATTGTATTTCCTTGCCATTTAACCAAACGGAAGTGTGCACAGCCTTTGGCTGTGTACAGTGGTTGTTGGGGGCATATTCCTGTGCCTAACTTCCACTGGCGTACGACACAGTGTTCAGCCATACTCAGTGGCCTTTGGCTACAGCCCTCACCTTATGGACCCTACTCTTTGATTTTGTTTCCACCCTGATATTCTTGAACTGGACTTAAGCTGCTAATAGTTTTTCAAATTTAAATCAAAGTCAAACTGAACAAAAGTCCTTAGTGAATGAAACATTTATTCATCCCTCCACATCCCTCCACCCTATCCCCTGAATCTGCTCAAAACGACACATTCGAAGAATAAACAAAATCTGCTTAATGTCTGATAAGTTTCATGTGGATTTAGCCAATGATGCCATATTTATTACCTAATGAAAAACTTCATTAAACTCTTCCTCCAACTGACCTGCATGAAAAGGAGAGCACTAAGAGTAAGCTAAACATGAAACTCTGTGCCAAATGTTATTCAGATCCGTCAACAGTACCACAGTTAATAGCAAATAAGACATGCTTGAGCGAACACAATTTCACTGGACTCCTCATGCTGGATCTGCACAAATCTGAAATAGCTGCACTGCCTGTAAGTTGCTAGTTGCTTGCAACATTTCAAGCAGATTCGAACAGTGCTGAAGTTATTAGGGAATTTAAAGAGTACCCCCCTCCCCCCAACATTTCTCACTCAGTGAATTAGCACAAAACTTGACATACCAATAAAAAAAAAAAAATTCTAAATGTCTGACAATCTTTATGCACGTTTGTTACAGGGTACCAAATTTATTACCAAAGTAGTACTATTTCTCCCCATATGGATCTGCACAAATTTTAAAATAGCCAAGAACGAGCTTAACATTCTCGGTGTCCGCCAAATTCATGGATATTCCACAGGCACTTAAGTTTTAATAGAAAGTTTTAAGTGAACAAGAAATGCATTTTCAACTGTCAGAGCATACAAACCTGTTAACCCTATCAAGCCCATCCAACACCTTTTTCAACTGCTAATATTTCAAAAACTACGGAACAGATTTAGACCAAACCACAAAAAGCCCCCTGCGTAAAATGGGCGATCAATCCATGAAGAAGGACACGATCTGAGTAGCTCCCGCCTGCCTGGCCATCAAATCAATGATCTCAACCAATGAGAGGGGCTCTTAAAACCAAGAGAGGTAGAACACCAAAATAGACGCAAGTCAAAAAGAAAGTACCCCATTTTGGCCGCAATCACGCCTTACACTTATAACCATACAATTAATGCAGCCCACATCATCAGAACATAAATGTATCTAATCTCAAAATATATAACAAGAATTTATTTCATATAATGAAAAACATCAAATTTGAAACTTAATCATATTAAAAAACTTTAAAAAAAATCTTTGCATATTTTATAAATTCACATCGCAAAAAAGACAAAATTAATCTACAATTTCAAAACAATGTACACACAAACTGGAGAAAACAGTAGACCGGAATAATTCATATCATTGTATAGAATCACCAGTAACTTCAGAATTATCTGTCACAGTTGAAACATTTCATAGACTTTTTCATGAACTGGCAGTTATCCAAGTAATCTAGTGTCTACACACAAAGAGCATCAACGTGTTTCAGTGGGTAACACACTGTTCAAGCCATCTTCTTCAGGATTTGTTGATATCTCCCGGTTATCAATGATTTAATCTTTCAGATATTCATACTGAAGCAGACCTTAGAAGTCCTCAATATACTCTAAGGCTATTCAGGATGTATGGCCAAACTATTCTGGTCCAAAAATCCCAATACGCGGTATGGAATCTGTATTAAAAACCAACACGCTTTACCAATAATGATCAGAGGGATAGGAGGAATAAATATCTATCTACTGCACATTCTCAGTCTGTCAACTATAATTCCACAGCTGTTAGACAGATGATCACGGTCCTCTCAGGTCGGTCCCTGATTCTTTATCAGAACAGGAGGTGGGGTCCCCGTGCGTTTTGGTGAAAAGAAGGAAGGACTCTCGGCGTCTGGGTGATTTTAATATTATAAAGAATCAGGGACCAACCTGAGAGGACCGTGATCATCTGTCTAACAGCTGGGGAATTATAGTTGACAGACTGACTGAGCACAATTTATCTATGTAGCATCACCAGAATGAGATTTGGTTTTGAAATGGGTTGTTTTGTTAGAGTATGATGTTTTTCTCCAGATTATTAGCATACGAAATGACATAGCTGGGAGAAAAACAGGCACCCATACAGGGTTTCCTTGTATAGGAAGTAGTTGTGTTGTAAGGCTTTCTGTAGCAGTTCCATGATGAAGTCAGTAGGTATGCATGTGGGTTTAGGTCTTGTGTCCAGTAAGTCATGGATGTCCTCTATCCCTTTTATTTGAGGAATGTTGGTATATAATGACTCCATGTCTAAGCTCACTAAGAGGTCTGAGGTGTGGTCAAAATCTCGGTCTTCAACTTGGTAGATCAAGTCCATTCGGTCACAAATGAAGGTGTTAGTGAAAGGATTAACTCTTTAATTACAGAGTCGATTTATTTTCCTAATGGCTTGAGGGCCGACCCACACCTAGAAATTATGGAAATGCCAGGGTGTTTCTCTGGGCCCTTGTCAGTTTTGGGGAGGACATACATGACTGGGGTGCGTGGATGTGTGTTATTCAGGAATCAGTGCTTTTCTTTGAAGACGAATCCTAGTTCATGGCGCTGTTAGTTATAAGAATGATTTGTGTTTGGATCTCTGGTAAAGGGTCCAAAGGTAAGTGAGAATAATGATCAGTGTTAGAAAGTTGTCTCGAAAAGTCTTTGCTGTAGTCAACCAAGTCCATGATTATTTCCCCCCCACCCTTATAAGTTGACTTAATAATCAATTCCTTGTTGGTTTTTTAAAGATTTGAGTGCTTTCTTTACACACATGGGTAAATTATATAGAACATATTCAAAATCCTGTTCTATTTGCATGACATCTTGCAAAATCAGTCTCTCAAATGCTAAAATCTCAGGTGGTATAGTAACGGATGGTGGATGATATGTGGAGAGGGGCTGGAAAGGAGACCTGTATGTGCTGTGGTTCTCAGGATTTTTAGCAAAATATTTGGAGCAATCAATTCATCTCAAATTTTTCAGGAAATCTTCATGTAATCCAAAAAACATAATTGCATACTGTCGGGACAAAGGACATCCCTTTGCTTAAAAGGCAGATTTCTTGGGAGGACGGGTTGTGGCTGAAAAGGTTGAAAATCGGAATGCTGTTGATCTCAGGGGTGTGCATCAGAGAGGGAGAATCTACTGTGTGTAAGCTCATTGGTAAAATTTGTGCCAGGTCTGCCGTTCCTGTGGATACTTGTATTGTAAGTTTGCCCTTTCTATGCCCCTGGGGTGGCCTCTTGCTCAAACAAGCATTTACAATGCAATGGTCTCGGCATTGTTATAGTTAGAGCTATTGGCATTGCTCATGACATTACTTTTATTTATGTTTTTGTTTTTAAAACATAAATAAATGGCATTCACAAATGGCATTCACACAGAGGGCCACACACACACACACTCACAGAGAGCCACACACACACTGACACAGAATGCCACACACACACTCACACAGAGAGCCACACACACACTCACACAGAGCTCTGATCTACTATTGTAGTAACGTTTTTATTCTGTATGTTATGACATACAGCCTGGGCTAACGTGTTACCCACTTCAGCCATTAGCTAATTTCACTACGAGGGAGGGCATTCTGCTCTTTCACAAGGAGCACACACACAAATTAAGTCCTCCAAGTGATGGAGCAATGAGCAGTCAATAGTTTTTCCCCATTGACAAGCAACCTGTGGTTCCCTCAACAATAAAGTCAAAGGGATGGCAGCCAACACCTGAACGAATGGCTTTGCCAACGCACCTGTGCTTTATTAAACGCTGCAAACAACGCGGGTGGTATTACTTCCCATATTAATGGTACTCAAGTTCACCATGCGGGAACTCTAAGAAACGAATGTGCAGCGATGGGCATTCAATTCGTTGAACCAACCATGCCACCAAAAGAACTAAAAATTCGCTGGAAAAAACTGAACACACTCTAAAGATGTGATGCACATGGCGACATTTAGTTCATGGTACGTACTCTTTAGGCAGTGCAAGGGATTCATTCACTATTGAGATGTGTAGTCCACGATAAAAGTAGCACGTGTAAAAAAAAAAATTATATACATACACACACATATATATATATATATATATATATATATATACACACACACACACACACACACACACACACACACACACACATATACATACATATATATATATATATATATCGTTCCTGAGGGACACAATGGATTTCCTCAATAAAATCTCAGGAATCCAATGGAAAGCAAGTTATCTAATGGCTAGTATAGATGTAACATCACTCTATACATCAATACGACATGAGGATGGGATTAAAGCCATTAAAAAAGCTCTGGAAGTGAGATCCATCAGTTATTTGCAACATTCAGCAATGCTGATAGAAATGCTTACTTATTGCTTAACGCACAATGCATTTTTATTTTTGGGGAATGTGTACCGACAGAAGCAAGGTACCGCGATGGGGACATCATTTGCGCCCACATATGCGAACCTTCTGATGGCCATGTGGGAGACTGGAGTGATGGAAGAGGAGAAAAAGCATGAATCAAGAATTAAACTCTGGTGTCGTTTTATAGACTCACTGGAGAGAAATGATCTTAACCTCCAGTTTACTTCATCAATCAGTGCAATTAATTTGATTTTTCTTGACGTTGAAGTTTTCGTCAAAGAAGGAACCTTGTGTACAAAACTTCATAGGAAACCGACGTCTTGCAACAGTTTGCTTCACGCAAACAGTGGGCATCCAATTAAACTAAAATGGAGCATTCCGTATGGACAAATGTTGCGAGCAAAGAGGAATTGCTCAGAATTGGATGATCTTGAGAAAGAAATTGATGGACTAAGCAAGCGATTCCAAGAACGCGGTTATCCTGTAGAAGTAATCGCAACGGCACGGGAAAGGATGAATTTGAAAAGAATAGCAGATCTCCTTTTACCAGTGGACAGTAAAAGTGATGGAATGAGACATGAATTAGACAAAAAGGAAAATGTAACACTTGATTGTCGACTACAACAACCAGAGCAAAGAACTGAAAAAGGCTTTAAAAAGAAATTGGAACATCTTAATGCTTGATGATACTTTGAAAGAAAGCTTGACCTCCTACCCTAGTATCACCTACTGAAAAACCTCATCACTATGTGACATTTTAACTCAAAGCCACGTGCAGTTGAAACTCCCTAAGAAAACATCATGGCTTACAACTCCAGGGTTCTGGAAATGCTCCAAATGCAAGGCCTGTGAGCATGGCACGAACATTACAGAGTACAGACTACAATGCGGACGTATTGAAAAAATAAGGGACCACATAATGTGTGAATCTAAATATGTGGTATACAGACTTATGCGCCCTTGCGAGAGCACAATCAATAAACTCAAACTAAGGATCCTGCAACATCTAAGAGCGATCAAAAATGAGGATACAAGCTACCCTAAGGCTGTACATTTTGCGAAATACCATTAATCGAACCCCAACTTGCTACAATATGTTGGAATAAAACTGAGCAAACCATCTGAGAGAGGGGGTGATCAAACATTACTTTTACGCAAACTGGAATCAAGAATGATCTTAGCAATGGTCACGGAACATCCTTTTGGACACAATCTGGATGCCGAACTGTTTGTACATCTGTAAAAGCTTTCATGGAACTATAAATCCTTCTGCAAATTGAACAATATAATTGTAAATGGTATGAGACTCTTGAAAAGATAAATCGCCATAAAAGAGTACAATTTCTTTCAATCTATATACAATTCCGAGATAAATTAAAGAACAAGCACATGGATGAGAATGCCATTATGTTGAAATGTAACATAGAGTCCACTTTGAACCAAGAATTTATATTATATATAATGTACTTCACAGATCAAAATTGCAAAAATTGCGGGGAACACTGAATTGCGATATCCACTTTGAAACGCACAAACTCTACCATGATAGAATGCAATGATAAGATAAGAGGATTGGTCTTGTGGACATCTGGATCACTGTGTAAATAATGTAAAAAACTGTATAGAGGTGTACTTTACACATCTGAACGGCATTTAAATTAAATTGAACATGTGGGGACATGTGGGAGGCTATGAATGATAAGTACTTAACTGAAACTTAACAACATAAGAGTTGCAAACGTACCCTCCCCCTTGTATCCGGAAACTGTATATAGGTTGTAAATATTTAGGTGTAAATTGTATATATAGTTAATCAACTACAATGAGTACTTTACTGTGAGTGGATTATGTATAAAGTTTGATGATTACATTGTACGATAAAACACCTACAAAATGGCGAACACCATTATGCCATCATTTAGAAGCAAGGTTGACAGTCTAGACACACAATTGAAATGGAAAAGGGTTTTTTTGTATTGCACATAGCACTTTAAAAATGGTCTAGACACCAGGGACTCTATGGTCCAGTGGAAGGCTTGTAGAAGCCGAAACGCGTAGGACGTCCGAATCGATGCACGTTATTTTGCACATGGTGTGTAAATAAACAATCTTTGTTAAACTTTACCTGTTGCTGTGCCGTGACTTCTATCGCAAGGAGCGAATTCAGAAGAGTCTAAGGAACATATATATATATATATATATATATATATATATATATATATATATATAAATACACACACATACACACACACACACACATATATATATTTTATGACAGGCCAAACCTGTGTGCGCAGGAGTCTGTTCAGTCCGGAATCTTAGGAATGCGCTGTCTAGTGGTGTGCTTGTGCACGTTTTCGAGTGTTGCGCGAGCTCCATGACGCCCAGCTTCAGGCTGTTTACACACTAGGTGCCGCGCCCGGCCTCATTTCCATGTTAGGAAGTGGAGCTGACACCACAGCAGCGAAGGAAGGGCCAGCTTGAGGCACAGACGCGCTGTATGAACAAGCGAGGCCGTTCCACAACTAGACACGCGACCGCGATTTTATTTTCACTTTCAAACAAAACTAGTTTTCTGCAGTCCGTTCCAAAATATTACTGAAGCGATGGACAATTGTTTTTATGGCGACTGATTCAGACGGGATACTCGTGCTATTTAATCGATTCGCTATTCCCAAGTAACAGTGAAGAGCTCAACTGATAGAACGAACGCCTGTAACATCACTTGCATATCTCTGCAGTGTTATGCACATCATGGAGTAGTACATTTTTGGAACAAGATTTGTCCGCCTGGTCTTCAAAATAACGACCCTGTCAGCTGTATGTAAATGAAGGCTACGATTTCTTTCCCTAGACAACTTCTCCAAAGTGACACCTTAAAATATTTTCGAAAGTTTGCATCACCCCTAGGCTATGTGCAAATCATAAGAATTTTGGATAGGTTAGGAATTCCGGAATGGCATTGTTAGAACAGGCAGTCCAGTATCAGACTTTTTTTGTTGTTGCTGCTAATTCAGATCCATTTTTCACACACGCACATCCTTAGACAAATGCATGCAGCATTCTCGAGTGCCCTCAACTTCCCTTTATTGTTACAAAACCATAACCTTCATATCTCGTTGCAGGGATTAAAACCCTGCTCAATAATTTAGTGATGAAAAAGCAAAAGCCTCCTTTGAGGATTCTAGAGACTTGTCCCATCCTCATTGAATACGTTTTCAACCATGTCACCCACCTATTTAAACCACTCACGTTTCCTCCTGTTTACATCACCTATATCTTACATTCTCTTGTCTTGCCTTTGCCGACTGAAACGATTGCAATAGTTCTCTACCGAGAACACGCTTCGCGCGTCTCTAGGCCGAGACCTAAAAACGGGTGGGTTTAGAAGGTTGTCTTTGGGGAGCTGGAAATGCACTGGCATCTTACAGAATAGTCTGCTGCGGTACTGGAGGAATCTGAGGATTTGACTTCCTGGTGATTTTTAGATCTGCCCCACTGGCAACGCAAGAGTATGATGTGTAGTATTGTAGAATTCAGCACTGAGATAGGGATATACTTTCTCCTTACTGAAGTACTTTGTGTCTCCCCTTTTTGTTTTGTTCAAAGGTGTTGAATGTGGCAATGGAGTTGTTTAGTTTGTCTAGTACGTTTTTGGTATCTGTCAATGTGTCAATTTCGAAGATCAGGTTGTAAAATTCTGCAATTTCTGTAAAATTATTTTTGCTGTGCTCCAACGAGGTATCAATGCGCAGGATTGTGAGAGCATGTGGTCGCCAGGTGGGTGACTTCAACCAGATTGGAATTTAGGGTCATTTGTGAAGATTGCAGATGTTTTCCTAATTCGTAGCCCAAGTGGAATAACCCCGGTTTTTAGGTACTCTGTCAGCATGCGTGCATGGAGATCTTTCCTGTATCAGCAGGAAAACGTTATCTCTAGTCTCCATACACAGATTCAATTGTGTACCCTGTCAGCGTACTAACTGCCACTAATCCCTATGCCTTCCGCATGCGCATTAATTCTCAATGTTCATTTTTAGGTCTCACGTGCAAATGCAGCGCAGCTGCTTCGCTAGCGAGCCTCTATAGTCGTCGCTTTCCTTAGCGAAGGGAGACAGGAGGTGGCACGCGCGGACAGGAGTTGTGCACGCGCACGCACAAACCCTGTCCGCGCTCACGGCGTTTCAGCAGGACGCGCATTCACTCGCATTTATATTACTCAATGCTGCAGGCGTGCGCTGTCAGGCAGTTAGCCCGCAATAAATCAAGTGAGTAGAGAAGCCGTCACGAGTGACCAAGGCGGAGCGGCAGCCAGGCAGTACACGAATAATATAATCTAGCAGCCCTCGGTATATACAACGCTGATTTTTAAACCAGACTGAGCTGAGTTTATGCACGTCTGCTGCACCGCCTGATCGTTTGAAATCTATTGACACCCTTTAAAAGGCACGTGATCAGTCATTTTTACTATTACACTGCAACAACAGCAAATTGCTGACCGACACGAAGAGAGGGACGTTTAGCTGATTTTATCTAAAGGGCAATTATTAAAACATTCTATGACTCGTAAATGGTGCCTGGTTTGCTCATACGTTCAATATGCGCGGCCACTTTTCTCGGTGTTGCACAACTGCTTTCCTTGGCGGTGTCACCCACCCAACCTCCCTCCCCCCCAGCTCCTTGTTTGTTCTTTCCCGACCAAGCTTATTTTTGCCACTTTCACTTTTCCGGTGCTGGGAAAACAATGTATTCAGAGGAGAAGTTCAAAGATAAGTTTTGGAAATGGATGGGAGGGAGAGAGAGAACGCGCACGCGCTAGCGAAATCAGCAAAAAGCAGGGCAGCGCCTACATGTCTAGTGCAGGCTGCCGCGCGCACACGTGTGTTGTATTAATATTTATATAGCGCCTACATAGCTTTGGAAGCGCGAAAGCGCTTTTTAGATCTGCACTGACCCTCATATAGAGCTATCTGAGATTAAACACCATACCATAATTGCATCATACCTAGCATACCACGCTACGACATGTTCTGACGTAATTATATTCGCATTTTATTAAAGTGCACTGCTCTCTATGTGCTTTACGTTTTAGCTGTATCTCACTGTGCGCACTCCCTTCGCATGCCCACTAAGCAGTTTTCCGATCTAGTTAGTGTTGAAAGCGATGCTCGAAGGTTGATCGACTCTTATTGTCGAGCCAGGGTGTAAACTGAGATGCCATCACTGAAGAATGTAAAGGTTAAACAGGCTTGCAGTAGTTGCCCGCTGCCAGACAATGAACGCTATGAAGAGGAAGGGGCCGTTCTCTGTCCTGTCATGTTGACTCCTTCTCCTTTAGCCATAAAAGAACAAACGGGGGCTTCAAGCTGGGAAGAGGTAACATTTAGACCCAACGTTCAGGGTTTCGTCTGCTATCGGGTTTTGTGGCATTGTGGTGCTCGGTGTGTGTGCTCGGCCTTCTTTTGAATTCAGATGCACCCCCTTCAGTCGAGCGCTTATCTTTAGAGATTGCATAGAGGCTACTCTGTTCCCTTTTTTTTAACTGAGTGTATGTAAGGCTTTATAGTTGTTGTAGGACTAAAATACTCTGTCTCCTCAACAAGGCACACGTTTCTTTTTAGGTCTCGCTGAAGCAATGCGTAAGCATTGTTCGGCGAGATTCTAGTAAACGGTCCGAAAAGTCTACCCAAGCTGCGGAATAGACACAGTTCATGTGAGAAAGGCACGTGCACAAAGTCAGCCACATCACACACCACCATTTGTCTGTGCCTCGGCATCAGACTTCAAAGGCTGCCGCTCCCCCCATCAGACTTCAAAGGCTGCCGCTCCCCCGCCCCCCACATCAGACTTGAAAGGAATGAACTCCCCCGCCACAGCAATGCCGAGAGCTTGTTTTTATTCTCGCATTTTTTTTTCTGTTCTTTGCGGCCCGGCCGTGCGTCCAATGCTTGTTTGTTAAGCACTCCACAAGAGTGCATGTGTTCCCGCTGTCTCCCCCAGGCACTGCTCTTTCACTCTCTGCAGCCCCCAATGTTCTCTCTTCATGTGCTTCTTCCCACTGCTCCTCAGTGTTGTGTTTGCCCTCACGTGCTTCTCCCCAGAGTGCTTCCCTAACATCCACATTCCTTCGATCCCTTTTGCCTCGCTTCCCCACAGACACCCTGCGTGCTGCTTTTCACTGAGCAGCAGTCACATTTCTCGTTGAATGGCACGAGCACTCTTTATTTTTTTTTTATCATTTTTTTATTGATTTTATAAATGTCAAGCATTTCAACACTTGATGGCAAAAAACAACCACCCATGAACAACAGAACAAACTGTTTGAGGCATACCAGCTCGGTCATTGGTACAATATTTCTGTGCATTACCACATACCAGTAGATGGGCGGGAATGTGTCCTTACAAGGCGCTTCAGTGTAAGAATCTACTCCTCGCTCCAGTATTGCCTTTACTCCTCCCCTTTGCCAAGCCCAGGATCGTCTAGTGAATTTACAAGACTGTATTCTCAGTCTGCCCTAGTCGATGGGCCACATATTTTTGCGAATGTTCTGGGCAATCTTGGCCAGGGCCTGGTTCACCAGTTTTTCAGCCCTCCTGCACGAGTCCATACTGGACTCCCACTCACTCACCATGAGACCCGTAACACCAGAGCTTTAAGTGGGATAAAAAACTGGGGGTGTTTCTCAAATTGGCGTGGCAAATGTAATTAAGGGCTTGGCTTACAAACACACAAGCTAAAAATCTGTGCTTGGTATTGTGTGCCGCCTGAACTGTATTGTGCTGTTTCCGACATTGCATTCAGATATATGATACAAGACACATCATACCTACAACAAGTCAGGACTATTGGCTGTGTCAATGGTTGTTAGTTGCCTAAGATAAATAAGCTGTAACTATGGCTTGTGTTTTCTTTCGGTTTCACGATGGGGCTCTGGTGCACTGTCCACCCTTCCTTCTCTCGTTTAATGCTTGCCTCCTTCGTTCACTGCTGGCAGAGCCGCACTCTTCCATAAACATACGAAAACCTCTTAAAACTGTAGCTCATTTCTGACATCTGACGTTTTCCGTGTGCAGACTGCAGCTCAGTCGCTGGATACTGAACAGACACCCCCATTAATATCTGAACTACTGCAACAGGGAAGCACTATGCGTGTGCACCACTCTCTGCGTTGAAATGTCTCGAGGCACACTCTGAGCTGATGCTGGCTCTAATTATCACAGTAATGTGTGAGGCGTCCCGTAACAAACCATTTTCCACAGCCTGTCCTGTAAACGTACCTCCCTCCAAATGCTTGTTAGATAAACCATCAAAACTGCGTCCTTCAGAAACCTCCCGAAATGGTAGCCATCACGCGTGCAATGAATGGGCATATTCTGCGTATCCAGGTTTATGGTGCGTCCACGCTCCCAATTAAACTGCGTGTTCATTATAATGATTACAAACCTAATGCGTGTGTGTGGGAACCACACAGCAATCGCAACAGAAAGGGCGCGCTGCTCATGAGTCACGTGCTGTGTATGTTTGCGCACTGCGTGTGCATTGACTGCTTATCTCTCCAGCACATGTCGCGGGCAGTGTTCCGTGTGTGAATAGAGCCGGTTCATTGACTGAAACATTCCTTCTTTATTGGGATGGTTTAGCAGTTCTTATCACCATAACCCTCCCTGCTGTTCCTTCCTATAGCGCACTCGCATCCCCAATGCAAACCTTCCGGAAATAGATCAACGCTCCATTGAGGGGCGCTCTCAAACTAGGACGACGCATAAACGGGACACTGATCAGCAGCGCACACGGCAATTCTCCAGTGGGCCAGCAGCATCACACGCCCATTGACGACAGTGACGACATCACAGAGTTGATCCTTTCTCCCACCCTTAGCCTCTCCCAGCCTTCTCTCCCGAGGGAGTAGGGCAGCCGAAGAGGGTCTACACAGAAAGCAATCAGGCATATTACAGTTCTTCTGACTTCCTGTCCCTTTTGCGACTTCCTTAATTTGGGCTGGGGCAGCTGAGGGACCACAGTGCTATTTAGGGTTGGTGTCAGCCACCGGTAATTTACGTTCATTTTGATAAGGGTGGGTTAATTAGTAGAAGCCCTTCAACTTGGTTTCAGAGGCCGTCATTAAATTAGTGGACCGGCGGTCACATGACGTAATTACCAGCAGCTATTTAGCCTCATGGGGCTTCCCCAGACAGGGCGCATTTAACAGTGGATGGGGCTGATCGGTTTCTTATTTGCGGTGCTCTCTTCTCGGCGAGGTGTCAACAGCTTCTACTGCAAACACAAAGCTCGCTGGGGCCGGCGAACGACTCGGGGCGGCGCTCGTTAGAGAAGTTTCAGTTGAGGCCCTTCGTTTGGCGCAGGTCTCGCCTATTACATATTACAAATATGTTCTCTCAGTGTTTCAAGCTTTATTACAAATCTCACAAAAAGATGTTAATATTTCACACTGAACATAATCTTCACAAAAGTTATTTACAAAAGTTTAAGCTATTGCCATTATAAATTACAATAACTTTTATTTAAGTATTAATTGTTTAAAAAAATTAAAAACCATTGTTATTCGTAATATCAATACATCTAAGTCACGTAAATACAACACATATTGCATTACAAATGCTATAGGTGTCACATTTGCGAAAGTTAAAACTATTGGCATTGTAAATGACAAAGCTATTAATTTAGCTATTTTCAAAACCAACACATAAATAAAAAAATTGTCATTTACAATACCAATAGCTCAAACTTTCCTAATGCGAGACCTATTGCATTGCAAATACTTGTTTTATTTTGAGAGGGAGAGTACCAGCACTTCTCAAGAGAACTGCAAAACCTTTAATTGGAGAGTACCGGCACTTCTCAGAAACAAGCAGGTACTCTGCTACATAGTACCCACACTTCTATTTTTCCATTACAAGCACTGATCCCACCTCTTAATCCAACATTAGCGCTTCCTTGTATTCCTCCTTCAGGGAACCGGGACAGTACTTCCTTCCCACTGGAGTAGAACGAGGTGGAAACTACTGCTTCATAATTTACAAGCTTTTTGTTGCTAAGGCCCTGCTGTCAGCGCGGGAGCCTTTCCACTGGCTACAGGAGTAGACGTTGCAAGGAAGAACATGCCGGGATTGGGTGTAGAGGGAACACGTTTCCACAGTCCCATTATTGCCTGCGACATGCACAAACCCTTCTAGCGGTGTATGTTCAGTAGGCTGGCTGCATCCCCAAAGATTTCGCCCTATATTTGCATTGGTTTATTATTTGTGAAAGGGCTCTGCTACCGCTGATGGCAACGGCTGCTTTCTGCCATCACCTGCTGCCCGTGTTGGCATTTCTGCCTGTCCTGCATGTCGCCCTGGGCACAATGGAGGAAGAGCTTGTATCCCCAGTGCGGGTGTCGTGGGACGAATCTGAAAACGGTCGACCGGCTCATCCCCTTCAGGAAGCAGCTAACATTAAAGCTGGAGCTGGACCGCAGCTTCTTGACACCTGACTTTGCTCTGCAGTACGTGGGCAGCCCTTCGGGGGAGGAAGCCGGCCAAGCGGGGGACCTGGCCAGCTGCTTCAACTCATCCACTGTGAATGGGAACCCCTCGTCCAGCGCGCCACTGAACCTCTGCGGGGTCCTCCGAGAGGCCTTCTACCTGCAGGGCAAAGAGTTATTCGTCCATCCCAGCAACCACTCCTTGTCTGCGTAGGATGGCCCTAGACCAGCAGCCCCCATTATGCTGCACCTCATCTACAGGAGGGTGCATGGATGCTGCCCATTGGGCTCAAAGGGCTTCAGCCCCCACCCCCCGTCGTGTGTGTCAGCCCGGCTGAGACAGCTCAGGCACACACACAGCCACACCCGAGTACTTCACAGGTCTTTTAAAGATCATTTACTTGTTAATGAGGCTTTGCTGTTTTTTCACCCCTTCTTAGAGCCCCTGCATCTCCACTCTGCCTATTGTTGGAAGAATTTACCCCCCCCTTGCCCCCCCCCCCCGAAATTTGTTCTTAGCCCCCCCGAAATTTGGCTCTAGTAGTGCCTCTGTCCTGTCTCTTATCCTCCGCTCACATGGGTAACACAGAACCCACACCCTAACGGCACAGGACCTGGCAGACAGAGTGGACACCCAGGCAGGGGCGTAGCTTCCATTGGTGCAGAAGGCCACTGACCCTTGACTATCCCTGAATTTAACAGTTCAAACAGCATTCAAGGGGCCCATTTTCTGCCTTGCATTAGGACCAATGCAACATTGTCCAACCAGGCACATTGTAAAGTCACAGAAACCAACCTCTCCTTCGTCTCTTTCCTGCACCCATCTCTTTTCTCTCTCTTCCTTTCTTTGGTCTATATACTTTTTCGCGCTTTCTTTCTCTTCCATTTTCTCGCTCTCGCTCTCTCCCTTCCGAGTTTGTGTTTACGTTATTATATCATTCTTTCTTTCCTCTTACCCCACTTTAACCCCCTCCATCCCCAAGGGTTCTTCTGGATGGGTAATGTAGGGGAGGGAGACACATACTGCAAAGTAAAAGAATAAAGAATTTTAAGATGCAGACCAGGGGAGGTGAGCAGTCTTCAGTAGTGAGTCATCTTATGCCTTGTATCTGTCATTTCTTGAAGATTGGGTTTGATCTTTGCCACTGAATGCCCACCCCAACAGTCCAACTCTACCTTTGCTTGGGCTATCTGTGTATAACAGACCCCTACTTTCTTCTAGCTGCCCTGGGCTAAAAAGCGCAGAATCAATTTATACAGATCTGAATGTTACTAGTGTCTGGCCGGCCCCATCAGTGGTGTGGAAAATATTGTGATCCGACCTGGACTCGCTTGCGGTTGGTTTCGCACATTGATCTTTCTCTAGGTTATCACTGCTCTTCAGCTCTTTTTCTCCTGTATGGGCGATCTGGCTCTCACCCTTAAGAAAGTGGTCTCTGCCCATGTTGCCTGTATGTCTTCATGGATGGCTTTCCAAATCTGGCCTTTAATGCCTCATTGGGGAATTCCACAGTAGAGTTTGATAGGGTTGGTACAGTTTTCGAGTAATCTTTGTCAGGCTCCCTAGTGGTTCACTTTTGATGGTTCAGCATCCGGCCTGCAAGGAAACCCTGAAATCACGAGAAACATATATCGTACAACCCTCAGGGGTGGGAGGCCATACTAACGACAGGTGTGTACTGCACAAATGATGATAACGTTGTCGTGTTTTATGGCATCGTCTTCATACAGATATTGAAGAGCAGTGTTGGAGAACTTTGCAATGCTATGGCAAGATTTGACTTACTGCAGCAGTACCATCACCTGCGGGTTCAGCAGTATGTGTCCCTTGATCAGGGTGAAGGTAGATGTGATTAGATCGAGCCTGGGCAGCGAATACGCTGATCTGCTATGCATGCTGTATTCGAGTATGGACTTGAAGCTCTGCCCACTCTCCGCCCATATTTGTCATTGGCTTGTGTCATTGTCCTTTATAAATGCTGGCTTCTGATTCTTTAATACGCTTGTTAGTCCCTCCTTAATACCGCCTTGTCTTCATTTGTATCCTCCCATGAGGACTGGCCCTTCACTTCAGTTATTACACGGTACATCTTATTTAGTATTTAAGCACTACTTTCTTTAATGAGTTTCACCTACTGCAGGCACAACATGTTTTCCTGCAACATTCAGCGTGCCATGCCCGCTTTAACTTTCCAAGCAGCCCGGGACAATGATGGCGCTTCTTTGAAATGCAGCAGGTCTCGCATTTACAAGAGTATGAGCTATTAGCATTGTAAATGACAATGTATTTTACTTGTGTTAAGTATCTAAACAGATAAATAAAAGGCATTGTCAGTTACAATGCCAGTAGCTTAAACTTTCGCACTTGCGAGACTTTTTGCATTGCAAATGCTTGTTAATTTTAGATTGTAGGAAGCTGGTTTTCTATATAGTGTACTAAAAAGACACACTGTGCAGATATTCCAGTGAACCCTCACTTTGTTTACAGAGGCTAAAGTAGATAACACTAACGCTCTTTTTGTGTTAGTCTGGGCAAGCAGGTAGGCTTGTCAGAGGGTAGTGCTAAGAATTTGCTGTACTCACAGAGGCAATAAATGAGATACACAGTTATAATAAATATGAGACCAATTTGGAAAAATAGCACTTTTTATATATATTTTAAACTCAAGAACTTTGTTCAGAAGGTAAGTACAGTTTTCGATAGAAATATTCACAGGTAAGTAACGTTCAAACGTGCGCTTTTACACACAGTGCAATGCTATGGAAAGGAAAATCAAAGGTGCATAAAGGTAGTTATAGTCTGTATCAGGGGTTCAAGTTCTGGGATCAGAATAGTACGGGGTCAACATTTAAAGTCAATCAATCAATCAATCAGAGCATTTATAGAGCGCGCTACTCACCCGTGCGGGTCTCAAGGCGCTGGTACTACCTGCAGTTCTTTTGGACCTGCCCAGGTTCTACAGGGAGCAGGGTGCTGAGGAGGCTGGTAGATGGTGCACTACAGAGAAGGGGACTACCTTTAAAGAGGCTGCATAAGGGGACTTGCTGGCAAGCCCAAGAGCTCCCAAATGAGGGCTAGGTCGCAAGGGGTCTTGGGGTCTTGGAGCATAGGGACACAGTCAGTCATTGGGGCCCGTGCCGGGTGGCTCGGAGCAGAGTGGCTTGGTCTGCTGGGTGCACAAAGATGCACGTCGCAGTCAGGAACCAACAGCAGGCAGGGATAAAATCAAAATAAAAGCAGCTGGGCCACTCTCGAAGTGGGTCTCCATGATGCTGACGTCCCTCGGCGGCTGCTTGGTCCTGGTGCAGTGAGAATCCAGACTGGACTTTTGCTGTTGGTGTTTGGTGCAGGGTGTCTGGTACCCCAGAGGTTGGTACTGTGTGGCACTTGTTAGTCCTAGTGTCTTGACACTCGATGGGGAGACAGATCTGACCTTACAGTGCACGAGTGCCTTCACCTGGTCATCTGTGTCGCCGTGCGGGCTGGGGGGCTAAAAGAAGCTTACAAGCAAGGAACTTACAGAAAGATTACCATTTAGTACTGTGGGGTCAAGCACAGAACATGTTTAAAAGCACTTGCATCAACTTTTAAAGGAACATTGCACAAACTCAGTCTTTCTTGTGATATAGTTCATGTAACCAACAGCTTGAGGTTCTACACTTGAAACACAAAATGTATCACTCTGATTGCACTATTGCAATCTGGGTTGTGTTTATAGGTACTTGAGAGTTTTATGAGGTTTTGGAGCACAACAATGAACCCTATCTATGACTAAAACAAAGTATAGGAGGCCCCTTTCCCAAACACAGCGGAGTACTCACTCAAACCCTGGTAAACAGAATGGTCACTTCAAGGAGGATTTAGGAAAGGCAATGTCCAGTGCCTGGTGAAGGGGACACAGGTCTTGGAAGGGCACTAGCTCACTGTCTAATGTGATAGGAGATGATAGGCGTTTTTGGTGCCGTATACCAGAAGCCTGCCACACAGAACAATATATTGGGTGTCTTTGGAACCGCCAGTTAAGACTGGAGTGACAGGGTGTCCACCTGTTGGGTAATATGGATTATGACACCACCAGTACACAGCCAAAGAAAACGAACCACAAATTCAAGTAAGGATATCTCCTAAACTGCTCAATGTATTTTTACACTGTCAATGTTACTGGACTCAAGACAACCAAGCCCAACTACCTCTCCAAATAGCAAGGCTGGGAAAGGGAGCTCAGGACATCCTCAAGGCTCAAGATAAATGGGTGATGGGGAAAACAGTTTTCCCTGCAATACAGGTAGGAACAGGGACAAAGGAGGTTAATCAACCAGCTTTCTATATGACGCCTGTCGGAATCCCGAACATACCAGGAGCCAGACTACTATAGACTCTGAGTAACCTTTTCAGCACTGGACTCTCAGTGGGAGCATATGTTGAGAAGTCCAAGGCTTCTTGGCATCCGTCTTGGTTACTGCATTAAGCCCTCTGTAGTCATCAAAAAACCTCATCTCTGGCTTCCCATCTTTTGGGATGGGTTTGGGGACTAGCACCACTGCTCTCGCCCAAGGACTACTGGAGGGCTCAATCACCCCCAACTCTAGCGTTTTTGCAACCTCAGCTTTGATGCTAATCTTTACCTGGTCAGGCAAGATGTAGATTTTCCTCTTGACAGGTGCGCGGTTACCTGTGTCTATATCATGAATACATCACTGAATCGGACTTGGTGTGAGAGAAAACAAACCACCAAACTGTCCCAGTAACTGGTGACAATCTTGCTGCTGTTCAGTCTGAGTGTAGGCGAGCAATACTTCATCAAGTGAGCCATCTTTCGTATTACTTCACAGAAGGTCAGATAGGCTTACTTTCCTCTTCATCTACACCACTGGTCACCATAAGCACAGTCATGTCAGCCCTGTTATAGTAGAGTTTCAGCCAGTTGACATCCTTAAATAAACCTGTAGAAGTGCTTGGGGGTGCGTAACTCCATCAGATAGGTGGCACACCGTTTCTTTTCCAGTACCGGGTAGGCCCAGTCCACATGTCCCGGAGGGTTTTGAGAGCCACAGGCTGAAACACCCATACCTTCTGACATGGCTGTTACTCAACCATGGAGAACTTCTGATCATGCATCTGTTTCAGAAGCTCCTGGCTGACCTCCAGATTTGTATATGCCTTCATGTACTCAGCCATGCCAGGTTGCAGGTCTGCTAGTACAAAGTCCACCACATCTTCCTTGGGCTATTTGAGGGGTTTCTCTCAACCCTCTCTTACCAAGCTCAATAGACCTATCACAGGGTGTCCAAACAAAAGCGCCAAGGGGCTGAAGCTCAGTACCTTTTGTTGAACCTTCTAGCAGGCTAAGTAAATAGTAGGCATGGTATGGGAATATCCATCTATCCTCTTGAGATTGTCAGCTAAACCAATAATCATTTCTTTTTAAAATCTATCTAAATTATTTATCTGAGGGTTATAGGGGTACTAACTTCATGTTTACATACCTAAAAGCTATGACGGATGATGGTACTTACAAAATCACACCCGCTATCAGGGATGACGACCTTAGGGAATGCTACCCTGGTGAAAATGCCACGTATAGCTCTTTCCACTGCAAAGGAAGTGACTGTCCTAAGTGGAATTGACTTCTGGATACCTGGTGGCATGGCCCACCACCACCAAGATAAATATGTTTCCAGGGGCAGTTCCGAGAAGGGGAACAATAATGACAACCCCTATCCTTCAAAAGGTGTCCTCAACCACAGGTAGTGGGATTCAGGGAGCTAGTGGTTGTCCCCCTGCCTTGCCACTGGCTTGGCAGGTGACACAAGAGAGGCAGAATTCCTTTACTTTCTCCAACATCTTGCGCAAATAAAAATGGTTGACTAACCTATCCCAGGTTTTAGTGTGCCCCAGATGTCCAGCCAAGGGTATATCCTTGGCTAGGTTTAGAAGGAATGTTCTGTATTGTTGGGAGACCACCAGTCTCCCGAATACCCCTGATTTGGGGTCCCTAGCCTCTCTATACAGCACTCTTGTCCTAGTAGACCCTGTGGGTACTTATGAACTCTCCCTTTTCCTGCCTGGAATCTGCTGCCAAAGGCCCTCAAGAGTAGTTTGGATCTTATGTGCTTGGCAAACGTCCTCCCTAGAGGGTCATCCTGCAGCTCTGCAAGCTCTTGCAGGTCCCTGAAGGTATCATTAGCCCATTTAGGCTCCAGGTTCTGCTCTTGAAGGTTAGACTCCTTCTGGGCCTTGGAATTTTCTGAGATTGGTTTCCCAGACTTCTTGCCACTTCTCTTGCGGGTCTTGGAATGTATTCCATGCTCCAGACTTCCCTGAATGTAGTTTGGGGCCTAGTGGCTAAACACACATATATATACACAGGGAGACTCCACATTTCTGCATGGTGTGCCTGTCAACCTCTACCCAAGAAGAGGTTTCCAAATCATTTCCCATTAGATACTCCACTGGGATGGCAAGGAACACCGTTACGTTCTCCAGGCCAGTCAGCCCTACCCTCTCAAAGTTCACCAGAGTGAACCTTTAAACTGTTGTCAGCGTTGACCACCTTCTGTAACTGATCAGGGATGATCTGCTCTGGGGAAACCAGTCTAATCACCAGTGGTCACAATGGCACCTGTATCCCTCAGTCTCTACCTTGGTCCTGCTGATTTCTGGCCATTGCTAATACTTAACTAACACTGGAAAAGAAGGCTGCCATGGCCTCAACATCCACACTTCACATTGATAGTAAAGTAACCTTGGTGTAGCCTCATATTTCCTCTGGACCAACTTCCATCCCAATACCAACACTGGCAATCCCTTTAGACTGCCCACTATGAGTTTCCTTTCTTAAGCCGGGTCGGATGGCTTCGTAGACCAACCCCCTGGATGCTTGGATACTTGTGTCCACTAATTAGCTAGCCTACCCAGGTCTTCGCACTGGACAGCTTAGAATCCACTAGATGCTGATGCAATTTCTCCGAAGAACAATTAGTTAGAATGTGCTTTTTGACAATTAGATTGTACAGCTCATTATTAGTAGTAACTTTGTTGGCCTTTAACCAACCCTCTAATGCCTTTACTGAAATGTCGACAAAGTCCATCCACGACTGCAGTGCATCTTTGAAGGCCTCACATAATTCCTTTACTGTATTCCTACAGAGTGAGACCAAACCTTGCTATGAGGGGCTCCTTCATGAGGAGGGGCATGACTATGTTACAACCTCTTCTAAGGTTAACTTCCCCACTACTGGGATTAGGTCCCACCACTAGGTTTCCCAGTGTTGTGGCCCTACCTTTCTCATCTTGAGAGCCCTCTCATAGGCAGCAAACCATGTGTATGTCATTCTCAAACCACAAACTAGGGCACAATACCCTTCGGCAGTCGGGGGGAGGGGGTCTATGACCCTTTTTGCCTTTCTTCTCTTGTACTGCCAATAGATCTATGATCCAGATCCAGGTTGATCCTGCTCTCTTCCAAGGCTAGCTATTTATTAGCAAAGGCTTATTTTCCTCCAAGGCTATGAGTGCTCACTGGGCCTACAGTTCTCTTTGTCAGAGGGCCAGCTTTGAAGCACTTCTGCTGGGTAAACTTGCTTCATTTACAGCCCTGGGAGGTGCTGCGAGAAGTCATCTTCTGCACTCTTTGGGGTAACCTCCTCTTCCAGGAGGGTTTGGGCTTTTGAAGACTCACACCAAGCCCTAAGTGCCTGCTCATAATCTCCTTTAGTGGATTGTCCTGAAATTATTCCCCTTTCTTGCACAGAGCCCTCAGCTCGCAGTACTTAGAGGTGTGGAAGATAATCAAGGTCCAATTCAATGGCTCCCATAGTTTAAAAAGGTGAAAACATTGAAGTCAACAGTAATTGAAAATCAAAAACAATTTTCCCTATGTCAATTTGGAGGATTTTGTCATTAGCTTACTAGCTCAGTGGTACTGATGACACCCGTTCTGGATCCAACTGCAAAAACACCAATATAAGATTGTGGCATCATTACATTGCAAGATCTCTCAACCACACCACGTAATAATCCACTTTCTAACAGGGGTGTTATGTCTTGGACACAGTTACCAAATTTGAGCCCGTACTTGAATTTGTGCACAATACATTTTCATGGGTTGCCTAACAGAAGACCCCTTCAAATATTAATTTGGACTCATGGATCATTCTCTGCTAACCCATAAAGACCATAAAGAGATGGGATGTGTAACACCCCTCCAATCGGAAAAAAATCTCAATATGGCACTAGTCTAAAATTGTCTAATTCACTACAAGTTACATGTCCTAGACACCAGGGATAGGGGCTTTCATATATCACTGAGCTAAAAGAGGAACATCACAACTAGTCAGGGCTCATGTTTTCAGAGTTCAATTCTTTGGGGAGCCTTTCTCAGTACACTAACTTTAGACTCTTTGGGATGTTACTTCTCCTATTTTCTCCGCTCTAAAGACCTTCTGATCGGGAAGTCAAGGTCACCTGGCAAAGACTAATGGAAACATCTAATGATCCTCTGTCCTTGCTCTCTCACACTTTAATGGAAACCAACATTCTCTTTCTCACATGGATACATCAACTAATCACAGTTTGAAATCTTAAGAAGATAGACCAAGTGCCACTTGGGAAGCACCATAAAACGCAACTAATCTGAGCATGCATGCAGACTACTGTCTTCCTAATGCCCATTCAGGAAATCTCCAGCTGTTCTCTCAGATGTTTAAAGATTGAGCTAAGTTACATCTGTCAGCCTTCATTTAGAGATTCATCAGGTTTGACGGGTATTTCCAAATGGCTGGAGCGTTTTTTAATCTTCCGCCAAGCGGCAGCAAACACACTGTCTGCTCCCAGCAGGCAGGAGCTGTGAAATGGTTCCGGCCAGCTAGGAGAAGAAATTTAACCGCTTCCCTGCCTGCAGTAATGTGTGCAGGGAAAGAGACCAATATATTGCTCCTGGACTCAGGGAGCAGCATAAGTTGCTGCTCCCTCTGGGTGGGAGCCATGCTGCAGCCAGAGAGGCCCTGGGGCTCCACAACAGCCCCCATCATGTGCATGGTAGTTGCCCTGGGAGGGCACCAACCTTTGAATGAATGAATGAATGAATGAATGAATACATGCTTATATAGCGCATGGCTACCCGGAGGCATCCCAGCGCTTTAGACCAAAACAAGTAATCACCGCTCAGCGAAACAGAAAGGTCTTCAGCCGTTTCTTGAAGGCGAGATGGTCAGATTCCATCCGAATACATTCGGGGAGCTGATTCCAATATTTCGCTGCATGAAATGAAAAACGCCAGCCACCCAATGCGTGTCCGTTTGACCCTAGGGACTATCAGCAGGTTTTTTGTGGTTAGATCTGAGAGATCGGGGAATCTGATGGTGACGAAACATAGGGCGTAGGAGGGCCGTGCCATTATCATTAGTTGACTTATGGGCCATACACATGGCCTTGAACCAGACCTTTTCCTGCACCGGCAGCCAATGAAATAGTCGCAGAACCGCCTTAGCAGAGCTACGTCTAGGGACATCCATAAGCAGACAGGCCGCACAGTTCTTCACAGACTAAGATTTTGATGGTGCCTAGCGGTGCACCCAGAAAGACCGCGTTGGCATTGTCCAGGCGGACAAGGAGGTTTCTAGCCTCAGGAGGAAGAAGGGCCAGAACCTTCCTTAGAAGTCTGAGCAGACCATAGCATGTAGCAGCAACATTGCGCGCCTGCACTCGAAAACCCAGACTAGGATCTAACCAAACACCCAGACTCTTTATTTGATTTTTCGGGGTGGGAGGGGGGCCAAGACACTCAGGCCACCAAGGATCTATATTGATGGGGGCCTTGTTTCCTAACAACATGATTTCGGTTTTTGATCCATTGAGCTTTAGGAAGGAGCAGTCCATCCATGCAAGAACCTTAGTAGGACAGGGGGACAGATTGTTTACCCCTGTATCGGCTGCATCCGCACGTGAGAGGGAGACAACCAGCTGCGTGTCATTGGCGTCGGTGACCAACTAAACTCCCCAGGGAAGAACCACGTCGGCCAAAGGCCTCATGTAGATATTAAACATGGTGGGGCTCAATGAGGATCCCTGGGGAACGCCATATTGCAGGGGAAGCTGTTTAGAGGTTGCTTCTTCAAACACGGCGAAGGTTCTATCAGCAAGAAAGGACTGCAGCCATTTGAGGGCGGTCCCAGTGACTCCTACCTTCCTCAAGCGCTGAATCATGAGCAGGTGATGAACTGTGTCGAAGGCTGCGCTGAGGTCCAACAGGACCACAGCAGCGCAGCCTCCTGCATCAACAATTTTCCTGGCTTCCTCGACCACAGTAACCAAGGCAGTCTCTGTGCCCTGCCTACTTCTAAAACCCGTCTGGGTGGGATGCAAGTCTTCGTTGTTCTTAATGAACGATGATAGTGCGGAATTCGCATGTTTCTCAGCGATTTTACCAAGCCCAGGCAACAAGGATATGGGGCGATAATTTGACCAGTCTTCAGGATCTAGACTGGTTTTTTTTTTTTTAGAAGTGCCTTGACTCTAGCCTGCTTCCAGAGTGGCGGAACCAAACCCGCGGCAATGGAAGAGTTGATAACGTCCCTAATGACTGGGGAGACAGTCGCAGAAGCCAGTTTAAGGACAGATGGAGGCGCAACATCTGAGGGGGAGCCAGATTTAAGATTCCCAAGGAGTCTTTCTACGGTGGCTAAGTCAAGCACCGGAAAAGACTCCAGCACTGCAGGCAATACGGGGGTTATCGGGGGAGAAGCAGTGTCCATGGAGTGAAAAGCTGAGTAAATATTCACCACCTTAGAGGCAAAGAAGTTAGCCAGCTCATCACAGCGTTTCTGGGGGTCCGAGGATTCATTGGGGGGGATGTGGGGGGTGACCAATGATTTAAAAATGTTAAAAATTTCCCTAGGGGAGTTGGCAGCGGCAGCAATCTTATCTTGGTAGTAAGAGGATTGTGCAATTTTTATTTGGTTTTTGTATGTCCGTACTGCCAATCTGTATTGGTTTTTGATATCGCCAGAAAAAAAGAATTCTCCATTTTCTTTCAGACCGCTTACAACTTTGTTTAAGCAGTTTTAATTTGAGGGAGTACCACGGCATTTTATTGGAGCCAATGCGATGGCAGGCATCTGTTTTGGGGAGAGTGAGATCTAAAGAACCTTTAACAGTGTGCACCCCCCCCCCCGATTCCCTTTGCATAAAAAAAAGCCCTGGGTTTACTGGGTCATCAGGGCCTAATAAGATTCGATGAGGGGGGGGGGGCAGAGGCAGTGCAGAGCTGTACATGGTCAAATGAAAGCTTAAAGTTGGAAAGTAATATGAGAGGAAGCTGAGTTGCGGGAGGTAAATGCATTAGTGATGCAGTGTTCTTTAAAGAGGTAAGTCTTCAACCCTTTCCTAAATTGGAGAAGCGTAGAGGTGGTCCTGATGGATACCGGGATGTTGCGCCAGATCCTGGGTGTATAGATAGAATAGAAAAGGCCTGTTACCTTTGTTTTCTTTCTTACACAATATGCAGACGATACAGAGTTGTGTATCGTCTGCATATTGCTGAACCCATCGTCAGTATATTGCTGAACCTACATGCAGTTAACTGACAGTAGAGCACCAAGCGGATCCATGTAAAGGTTTACGATGACAGGAGACAGTACGGAACCTTGGGGGACTCCACGTGTTAAGGATCTTTTGTAACCTGGAGGTGCCTTTGTGAACAAACTGGTGTTAGATGGGAATATATGAGGCAATGTTTTCCCCATCCCCTGCCGTGTCTGGCATGAAAGCTTCTAACTCTCAAATTGCCAGGGAAGATGCCAAGAGAGTTAAAGACTGTTAATCAAACTTGCCAGCCAAGACATGGAGTAAGTGAAAGAAAATAAATAGATAAATGAATTTACTTTCAACCCCCCCAAAAAGTTACACAAGCATCTCAACCTTCATACATTCTCCAACCCTACTCCTCCCTACCTTACTGCCTCTAAGCATTACTATCTATTTAATTCTATCTGAACCTCTCTTTTTTGCTGCTTAGCCCCACTTATTATTTAGCCAACCACCTTAACGCGCAATCCATCAGAACCTTTGCACAATGACCTTCACACCATCAATTTCTCACCACTGATCCACTGATCATTGCTACTCTTTAGTGCAACTATCATATTTTGTCTTTCAGTGTATCGTCTTTAGCCCTACTACTGGATAATCGGAGTATCTCCACCAATTTTAATTGCCAATATATTCCTAAGCACCATTCTCGTCGCCAAGGGAAAGTCTCTCTCCTATATCCAAAGCACCCTGTGGTCTAATTAACCAATGCACCTCAATCAGCCAATCCAGCGGTCACTTAGCTGCCCTCCTCTAGGTTGAAACTGCATTTACCACATACCCTCCGTTCAACTCTCCACACCACCCATCTTCAACCATGATTCCTAAGGTGCCTCATTTTAAGTGATTTAAGTTGAAATAAAGCTTAAACGATCCAACAAAGCAACAGGCAACAGTATTTCACAATGAGCGGATGACTTCAAGCAGAGCACACTCAGAATCCCGGCTGACGACAGGCAGATCAGGATACACATTAATGCAGTGTGGCCAGAATTGAAAGGGGGTCACGGGTATGCCCACAAGGGGCAGTAAAGTGGTATCAAACTTCATATGAAGTAATTGCAGTGTGGTGACAACTGACCCTTGCCCTGAAGAAGTTTCCTGAAATTTAGTAGGCAATGAAACATGTTGGCCCTCTATGGAGATAGAAGGCGACAGAGTGTCTTTCAATATGAGCAAACACACAGCATAAATAAAGTTAGAAAGCTAGTGGTTGTTTAGCTCAGTTTTAATCTAATGGGGTGGCTTCAATAGTATTAGATTCCACTTCATTAGTTTAGGGGTCAGGCACAGGGAGCACTACGGAGATACATCCTAGCGCTCACATCACTAGTAATCTCACTTTTTTGTTATTATCACATCTTTTGTTATGGCATGGGTGTGCTGATGATGAGAACCTGAGCTCACTGGTGAGAACCAACCAGTGAGCTCCCATGGTGTTACTTCCGTGAGGCATCCCATACCCCACACCACATTTTTCATATTGTTTTTGATAGTTTCTGTATCACTATAATTGTTAGAAACACTGGGTTACAGCAATTTTCTTGTAGGCACACTGGGGGAATAAACGCTTTAAAAAAATAGAACAGGGATTCATTGTCACAGTCAAGAATACAGATTAATTGTTAGCGTAGCACATAGATGTGCAGGCGTAGGACAAACAGAAATCCAGATCAGACTGTTCAGTAAAGGATCAGGTCATATTGTGGAAGATATGTTGAGTGGGGGCAGACCTGGGTCCTGTTAAACCCCTTGAGCTCCTTTATGAGGATAACAGTATTTCACAACCATTAGAGTCGCATGGTATTATACGTCATTCAAAGAAATGCATTAGGACTTTCTACTTTACTTGTTGGGATAAGGTCTCATCAAGAGCCCTACTTTATGGGGGGACATGGCCAACCGCCAGAGAAGATGGCTGCTTCCTAAAGCGGCTCCGCGAACCGGCTCTATGCCCTGTAAATATCCGCAAAAGGATCTGAACCCGCACCCCTGGCCTGTGTGAGCTGAGGTGGGTGAGTGAGGCAGGCGTCTGATGAGCCATAACCGGCATTGACGGCTGTTGGAGTGAATCGCGGCACGGCCTATAATCGGCTCATCAGCCTCGGCCTAAAGTAGAACCGCAGTGAAGCATGTACCAACGAAACGTCAGGGAGCGAAAAAGGAAGGAGCGGCTACACTAGTGAGGCAAGCGAAGACCCTGTAAAGTCGCGAGGGTAATGTGCTGAGAGTCGGCCTGAGCGCAATGATAAATTAGCAGGCGTACAGCCAGAGCAATACTCCTGAGCGAGGACTCCAATCAAAGTTGAGAGCTAAAAGCCATTACCGCGGTACAGCCGACTGGTGGAGATTGATTGCAGCATTCCCCCCCTACAGTCAGGAGTGTTATCGGGGGTGGGGGGAGATAAGAAAGAGTGGAGAACTGAGTGGACTTAGGTGGGGGTGAAGGCGTCCGCTCCCGCTGCTTTACATACGGAAAGTGGCCTCGGCGCCTCAGTGAAGTGGGAAGCGGACGGCTCATAAAATTAGGAGACCAACATCACCTGTGCTCCAAAGTTTAAGGGGGCCGGGAATATCGGGGGAAAGCTGAGAGGCCCCTCAGGTGCATACAAGACCTGGTGGCAGGAATTACTCAGGTGACCCACCTCCCCTGCCAAAATACAATTGTGAGCGCAGAAGATATGACCAGGGCAAAAGCATGAAAGGGAACCGCCAAACGAAGCTGGACAAAATTGCCCTTCCTAAGGACCAGATGTGGCAGAAGTCACCAGAAATTGGACGTCCGGCACAACCCCTCAGACGCCAGCAGGAAACGCCCAATCGCTCAGTGATATAATGGCGGTGATTCAAGGAGTACAGGCAACCCTGGAGGAACGGATGGACACCATCACTACAGAAATATCCCTAATACGGGCAGACACCTGAAATACAGAAGCCAGATTCAAAGAAATTGGAGTCACAACTACAGCCCTGCTGTAAGACACAAGTTGGTGAACTACAAGTGACCACAGCGAACCTGGAAGCAAGACTAGAAGATTACGAGGGCAGGTTGCGCCGCAATAATAAAAGCATTTTAGGGGTCCCAGAGCGAGCAGAAGGACCCGCCGCCGAGCTATTTGTGGAGGAACTCATCCTCAAACACCTGCAACCTTGTGGGTTATCAACATTCTTTTCAATCGAACGAGCCCACAGAGTACCAGGCGACAGGAACCGCCTGGGCGCGCCGCCTAGATTTAGCCTGGCCAGACTCTTCAACTTCAAAGATCGAGATGTAATATTGCAGACAGCACAAGGAGCCCCACCAGTACGTTATGAAAACACACTAATAACCTTCTGCCTGGATTTTACCCCAAAAGTGCAAAGATGAACAAGTTACTTACCTTTGGAAACGATATATCTGTAAGAGACATTAGTTAGTTATAGATTCCTTAACTTAGAATTACCCCCAGGCGTCAGACTGGATCCGGAAAGTTTTCTCGTCAGCAGTACCTCTGCGCGTCGGAAGGTGGCGTCAGTCGGGTTCGCGTCCGTCGTTGGCGTCGTGGTAGCCGGGATGATGTTGCGGTAGCTACTTAGACGCCACCCTCCCGCACTGACGTCTTTTCTGTACACGACTTTCTGCGCCAAAAACGCAGAGCCGTGCAAGACACTGACCAACTGGTGCACAAAACTAGGGCCCTGAAAGGACATCCTTAACCCTAGATTTCAGTTTGCGGAACGGGAGGATGGGTGGTAAGGTAAGGAATGTATAGCTAACTAATGTTTCTTACAGTCATATCGTTACCGAAGGTAAGTAAATTGTTCATCTGAAAGAAACACGTTAGTTATAGATTTCTTACCTTAGAATAGATACCCCAGCAATACCAACCACGGAGGTAGGTCTGCGAACGAAGATCACACCGGAAAGTCCTGGAGAACAGAATGGCCAAAGAAGCCGTCTCTCCGGACTTGATTGTCAAGGCGTTAGTGTTTGGTAAAAGTTGTGCAACGAAGACCACGTAGCTGCCTGACAATTATCATTCAGAGGAACGCCACATCCCAAAGCAGTAGTTTTTGCAGTCACCTTGGTAGAATGGGAGCACAGCCCCACTGGAGGCTCCTTTGCCAGAGAATACCAGGTTTTGATACACAAAATGACCCATCGGGAGATAGTCTGCTTGTGTACGGCCTGATCTTTTTTGGAGCCCACGTAGCCAACAAAGAGCGGATCATCGACCTGGAACTGTTTTGTGCGATCCAGATAAAAGGAAAGAACACGTTTTGGGTCCATACGGTGGAGCCTCTCCTCCTCTTTCGAAGGATGCGGAACGAATGTAGGCAAACTGATGGTCTGCCCGATGTGAAAGGCAGTGACAACCTGGGGCAGGTAGGAGGGATGAGTCCTGAGAACCACCTTGTCCGATGGACAGACAGGAAAGGAGGTTTGGAGGAAAGGGCCTGGAGCTCACTCACCTGTCTGGCAGATGTGATGGCTACCAGGAAAGCAGTTTTGAGAGTCAGAAGCCTTAAAAGACAGTTGTGAAGCAGCTCAAAGGGAGCGCACATTAAAAAAGTTAAGACTAGATTCAAGTCCCACTGAGGCTTAACGAAGGGGATAGAAGGAAAGAGATGAGTTATGCCTTTCAAGAAACAATTAACAACCGGGGACTTGAAAAGAGAAGGCTGATCGGGAAGCCGAAGGAAGGCACAGATGGCAGAAAGATAGCCTTTGAGAGTGCCCAGAGCAAAGCCCTGCTGGGCTAAAGAAAGAAGGATCAAGAGAACTTCAGAAAATGGGGCAGAAAGGGGATCCACAGCCTTTGCTGTGCACCATGCCACAAACTTGTACCACTGGCAGGCGTATACAGTCTTAGTGAAGGGACGCCTGGCTGCCCACGATTACATCGCAAACATCGGGAGCAGGTCAAATGACGTCAACTGCCACCGCACTCTCCACGCAAGGAGGTGGAGGCTGGACAGGTTCAGGTGGCAGACCGTCCCCTGCTGCTACAACAGAAGAGCCTCCCGAAGAGGCAGTCTGATCTGAGGATCGATGGCAAGGTTGAGCAGCTCGGGATACCAGACTCTTCATGCCCAATCCAAAGCCACAAGAATGACTTGGGCCTGGTCACGCCTAATCTTCTTTAGCACTCTGGGCAGAAGTGGTATAGGCGGAAAGGTGTACAACAGACTGCAACTCAAGTTGCACCGAAAAGCGTCGCCCAGCGAATGCCGCCTTGGAAATTCCAACGCACAGTATTGCTGACATTGCGCGTTCACTTCGGCAAATAGATCTAACCAAGGCTCTCCCCACTGTCGAAAGAGACCTTGCACCACCTCAGAGTGAAGACGCCATTCGTGATCCATCATACAACTGCGGATGAGTTTGTCTGCCCTGGCGTTCAGGGAACCTGCCAGGTGTTGAACCACCAGGGATATGCCCCGATGTTCCAGCCATGTCCAGAGGCGGAGGGCCTCCTGACTTAGGGTCCACAACCCCTCCCCGCCCTGTTTATTGCAGTACCACATGGCGGTAGTGTTGTCCGTGAACACCTGCACTACTCTTTCCCGGACAGAGGGAAGGAATGCCTTGAATGCAAGACGAATCACCCGAAGCTCCAGAAGGTTGATGTGAAGCCCGGACTCCGCCGCAGACCAGAGTCCTCTGATCTCAGCCTCTCCCATGTGGCCGCTCCAACCCAGAAGGGATGCGTCCGTCACCACTGAGTGCTCTGGTTGGTAAAGGGAGAGGGATCTGCCGTTGACCCAATCCTTGTTTGTGAGCCACCACTGCAACGGTCGTGCAGTGCCCTCCAAGATCTGGACGCAATCGGACAGATATCCCTGATGCTGCCCCAAGTGGAACTTCAGGTCCCACTGCAGAGCCTGCATATGCCACCTGGCAAGAACGACCAGCAGGATGCAGGAGGCCACGAGGCAGCAGCTTTAGGGTCATCCGGACCGAAACCCAGGATAGAGGCTGAAGGATCGGAATCATAGCCAGAATATTCCATACTCGCTGTTTAGAGGGATAAACCCGAAACCGTGTCGTATCCAGAACTGCTCCGATGAAGAGGAGCTTCTGAGAGGGAATCAGGTGTGACTTCGGCACATTGATGAAAAACCCCAGCGAATGCAGGAGGTCAGCCATAGGCTGGAGGTGGGAGACGACTGCCTGAGATGTGCCCGCCTTCAACAGCCACTCGTCGAGATAGGGAAAGACTGGAACCTCTGATCTGCGCAGGTGATCTGCGACCACGGCCATCACTTTCGTGAACACCCGAGGGGCGCTGGTAAGGACAAAGGGGAGTACGGTAAACTGCAAATGCTCGTGGCCTACAGTGAACCACAGATAACGCCAGTGGGCCGGCAGGACGGGGATGTGAAAATAAGCATCCTGCAAGTTCAACGCTACCATCCAGTCTCCAGGGTCGAGGGCAGACAAGACCTGAGTGAGCGTCAACATCTTGAACTTCTCCTTCCAGAGCAAACGGTAGACGTTCCAAAAATCCTGGTTTTCAGCAGTAAGGGCTTCGCCGGTGAGCTATTACGATGAGCTATGTGGGCGACTGATTTGAATTGCCATAGGCTCAACCAGCACGCACACAACTTCTCCAACTATGCCTGACTTTAAGATGGCGTCCGCCTCTCACCAAACGGCGGCAAAATGTTTGCATTCCGCGTCTGGGGGTCCAATACAGCTGGCAATTCCCAAGTCAAGGGGCTCATCTAGGGCAATCCATGCATCTCTCATCCTGACCTCCCTCATGCTGACGCCAAAGGGTCGCTGAGAGCTGGCATGCGGCAGGTCCACCACCCGCTACCTGCTCTCCTCCCTGGGGGGGAAGCCACCACTGCGCGTCCGGCGACCAGGTATGAACACTGTGTACTACACTGAGAGCACCCTCTCTGGGCTCCAACTAAGATTGTAGGGTGGATTTTCGGGGCCCCGCTTGATTGCTGGACCCCAATTATATGTTGGACCACACGCGCTGTTACTGCCCATCTCACGACGGTGAATGCATGGGGTGTCTGAGTCTTCTTCATCCGCAGGCGCACCGAGGCCGCAGATCGAGGCCTCTCCTGTCTCGTGGAACCCCTGCACCGGCTCCTTGCTCAAGCTTTGAACCACTCCTGCACCTCTGATCTGCTGCACGCGCTGCCAGTCAACGGGGGCCTTCTCCACTGCGAATCTGCTGAGGGGCCCTATGGAGGACACTGTTGGATCTGCCTCCGGACCTGCTATGACCACCATATCCATTGGAACTTCTTGCCAAACTACCTTCCCCCTACCCCTCCTCGCACTACTCCTCTCCACTTTCCTGCTATTGACATCTGCCTTCACCTGTCCTGGCCCTAGTCCCCACCCTATTTATTTCCTCGCTCTACTCCTCTCCACTTTCCTGCTGCTGACCTCTGCCTTCACCTGTCCTGGGACGTAGTCCCCACCCTGTCTATCTGCGAATTTTCCCTCGTCATTTGAGATCTAGCTATTTTGTCTGATGCCCGATGGAGCTACCTGGTTTAGCTATAGGGGAGACAGGTCGGGGATTCCCTCCTTGGACGTCACCTACCCAGTCGGTCTTCAGCCAGACTTCATTTCGTCTCTCCTGTCGTCTCTTCCCGCATCCTCCCTCTATTTTTCTCTCTCCTTCTCTCCTCTCTCAATGTATTGAGACTGAACTATTCTGTCGAATGCCCGATGGAGCTACCTGGTTTAGGTATAGGGGAGATGGGCTGTGGACTCCCTCCTTGGTCGTCACCTACCCAGTCGGTCTTTAGACAGACTTTCTTCCGTCTCTTCCCTTATCCTCACTTTCCCTCCTCCCCCACCCCCCTACTTTGCCTCTCCTCTCTCTCCTCCCCTAATGTATTGCTGATTGTTGTGATATAATGTTTACTTGTTTGATCTTTTCCTGATATATTGTTGAACGACATTGTTGCACTTCCTTTCGTCTCTCCTGCAGTCTCCTACTTCATCCGCCCTCTATTTATTCTATCCTTCCCTCCTCTCTCAATGTATTGCGACTGAACTATTTTGTCTGATGCCCGATGGAGCTACTTCGTTTAGCTATAGGGGAGATGGGCCGTGGATTCCCTCCTTGGTCGTCACCTACCCAGTCGGTCTTTAGACAGACTTCTTGTCGTCTCTCCTTATTGTCTCGCCCCTAGCTCCTATCCCCTCTCCCCCGAATCTCTCCCCTTGCCTGCTACTCTGCCTACCCCCCTGTCCTTTGTGCCCTTTGACTAAGCACTCCTTCTCCCCTTGTTGGGGAAAGATCCAATATTTACACTCTGGAGTCTCAGCGAACCCACTGAGTGAGTCCACTGCGCCAAGAGAGCCACTCACACTTGAGGTTTGGTATGGCACCCCTTGTCAAATCACTCCCTCTCCCCTTTCTGGGGAAGGATCCAGTATGTAGGCCTTGGAGTCTCAGAGACCACTCTGAGAGAGTCCACTGCGCAAAGGGAGCCTCTCGCAACAGAGTTAGGGAAGTGATACCACTTCCCCTGGGATCACAGCTTACTGGACTTTGGACGTTTGCCTTGACTCGTCTACCGGTTTGTGTCCCCGTCACCCTTCCCCTCCTCTTCCCATGCTGTGTCTCTCACCCTACCCTCCTCTTTCCCGCCTTCATTATCTGTCTACTTCCCCTGCTCCAACCCCCCCTCCCCTGATTCTCTCACCTTGCCTGCTTTTCCCCTTTCGTATTTGTGCTTATTGTTTATCTTGACCTTACAAGTTACTATGTGGCCATGCTGTACGAACTATGTAACCTTTGTAACGATGTAACCTGTAACTATGATCTGATGCTCATGTAAAGCGCTCTGATACCTCCGGGTCTAGCCAGCGCTATATAAAACTTTTGAAATAAATAAATAAAATAAATAAATAAATAAATCCAAGATAGGACGCAGGCCCTTGTCCTTCTTGGGTACCAGAAAGTAGTGGGAATAGCAACCACGACCTACTTCTGGAACAGGAACGCGCTTGATGGCTCCCTTGGCCAAGAGTGCCACAACTTCCTGTTGGAGAGGTGCCAGGTGATCCTCCGACATGCAGTGGTATTAAGGTGGCATGGCTGGAGGGGTAGCCTCAAAGGGGAGTGAGTAGCCCCTTCGGACTATTTGCCTAACCTCCCTGTCCCGACGTGATGGTGCACCAGTAGGGAAGGTGATGGCGAATCCTGCCGCCCACTTGCGTGTGATGGGCCTGAAAAGTCAGACTAGGAGGGTTTTGGAGACTACTGCAGAGGAGGGAGAGGAGGGATTGGTGGACTGGCCCGCCCGCTGGCCCGCTGAACCACAGCGTTGGTTTCCACGTCCCCGTGAAGGTTGGGCCTGTGGCTCTGGGCGTGACATAGTGGGGCACCCCTTCTGTAGCCACGAAAAGGCGGGAAAAGCAGACTGCGCTGGGTGGCTGGAGAGGCCAAAGGACTTGGCCGTAGCCGATGAGTCCTTGAAATGCTCTAGAACATTGCCCGCTTTGTTGCCAAAAAGGCGATGGCCATCAGAAGGCATGTCCATCAGGGTGTTCTGGACATACCCTGAAAAGCAAGTCGATCACATCCAGGAGTAGCGACGAAGGGCTACAGACGTGGAAATTGCCCTGCCTAGAGAGTTGGCGGTATCCAGCCCACAAACTTAGCTGCATCCCTCCCGGCGGCGACAGCCTGGGAGAGCACTGTCCAGGCCTCCTCCAGACACAGGCAGCACCTGTGCAACCGTATCCCACACGGGGTGGAAATAAGAGCCCAATTGAAATGCAGTGTTTACCGACAGCAGTCCCAAGCTGGCGAAAGAGAAAATCTTCATCCTAAATGGTCCAGCTTCTTGGATTCCCTTTCCGGTGGAGGGGTAGGGAATGCGCTCTTGGAAGTGGAGGCTTGGACCACCAAGCTCTCTGGGGTGGGGTGTTGGGAGAGGAAAGTGGGGTCGCCTGGAGCAGGGTGGTTGCGTCGGGCTATCATCCTATCCATGGGCACCCCCCGAGTAGGGTCTGGACCACGTGCTCAAAAGAATATCGGTAAGGGCCTCATTAAACGGCAGCAGGGGCTCCGTAGAGCTTTCTGCCGGCTGAAGCACCTCTGCCAGGAGGTTAGTCCTGACCACCACCATAGGAAGCTCGATGCAACACCACTGCGTATGACGCACCCTCCTTCGTCTGTCCATCATTGTTGTGTTTGCAGTTACCGCTCTAAGTGTACTGGGGATGCTCAGACGTGAGTCCCAGGCACTCCACACCACTGGAATCAAGCTAGCCGGGCTGATGAGAGGTGTTACCTCGAAACCGGGCCGGTCCTCGGATGCTTGTTTCCGTTCTGGGAAGGACATGGCTTTTGTAGTTCGGACTGGACTGTTCCCATGGGGCACAGGGTCAGCGCTGATTTGCATATCGCCATTGTCTAACCCAGGGTGGTGTGGAGTGGAAAAACGATGGATTTGGGCCCAGATCTTTGGACTGGGGTGAATGTGTGACATTGATCCACATTCTGTCCATCATTGTTGTGTTTGCAGCACCCTCCTTCGTAGCCACGGTAGGAGAAGACAACATGCCAAGATCAGGAGATGTGTCAAGACCACTGGAATCCCCCAGTTCCTCTCTCCAGGCCTGCTCAGATTCCATCTTATCAGTTGAAGGGTGAACAGGAGCACAAAAACCCCACTCCGGAGGCAGAGGTCGACGCAGGCTGGGGGCACGACCGGCATCTGCCGGGGTGCCGGAGGAAGCGGCACCGGTGGAGGTATAATTTGGTCAACCAGCTCCGCTCTGGATCCAGGCCTGTATCTAAGTGGGCCCTGCTGGAGCCGATGGCGAAGAAGGCCTAGGCCTCCCCCAAACGAGACCGCGGGGCCCTAAGGCGAGGAAAGCCCAGAGTCGACTCTTCGGGCTCCTTGTGCGGAGCCACGGGAGGGGCCCCGCCTGCATCCCTCGTCGCTTCATCCGACTGACGGGGAGAAGTCGAAGAGCGACGATGCTTCTTCGACCTTTTTGTGCTTCGAGTCACCCGACCCAGAGTGTGAAGACTTCGATGACTTGGACGAGGGGTGATGGCTCCATGACCGGTCCCTCGACCTCCTTCGTGACTGGGACCTTTAACGGTGCGGAGCCGACTGCAGGCGCTCAAGCAGCTTTTGGGACCGCTCCCGCAAAGCCTGCGACGCCATCAACCGGCAGTGGGAGCACACTTGGGCCTGTGGTTGCGCTCCAGGCCGAAGAGGCACATCTGGTGTGGATCCGTTGGTTACAGGAACCAAAGGCCTTGAAGCCGGGAATCCCTTGTGCACCAGGAGTATATGGACTCAGGAAAAGAAGTCGAAAAAAGTCAGTCAAGAAGTGACTGGAGGTACCGCTCTCTCCGGATCTGTGATGGCTGGAGCGGAAAAAGAAATAACTCACGTCAGCGAGCGAGGGCAGCATCCAAGAAGCTACCGCAACGTCATCCAACTAGCCGACCGGTGCCACCTTCCGACGCGCTGAGGTACTGCTGACGAAAAAACTTTACGGATCCAGTCTGACGCCTGGGGGTAATTCTAAGGTAAGGAATCTATAACTAACGTGTTTCTTTCAGATGGAGATGCAGCTTCCAATCAGTAAAACAAATATTAAGAGACAAAGGGGTGAAATACTCAATACATAATTTTGTTGGAAAGAGCATAGAGGACGAGGGCAAAACATGGTACATTACTTTGATACACTGGAGGCAGCGTGTTCATGGCTTGAGGGGTGGCACACTGTTGGGGGGCCCCTCATCCAGGATGCACCGTGGAAGATGGTGTGGAGAATCATTAAACTCATCTATACACAATGTGATGGAACGAAGTCAAGGGGGAGGAGCTCTCCACAACTCACCAAGGGGACTGAGTGTTAGAACTAACCTAGACTTCTGAAATCTGGAATGCACAGGATCTGGCTGTATAAAAAGGAATGAGCACAGGAGTGAGCAGAAGACACTTAGTGAGTCCCTATGATCAGGACTGAGAATGGACTGGGCGAGGGGCGGGTGAGAATAACAACGGGTGACCTGGTTATTGTCCCATCCTACAGGACTGGGGCCGGAGAGAAGAGAGAATTTGCTACTAGGAGGGGAAGGTTGGGACAGTGGTGTCCACAGTCCTCTAAATGGTTTTCAAGTTGGGTGGGTCGGCAGGCGCTCTGGGGTGGTGGGCAACAATGGCTTTGTCAAGTAGGGATGCAAGGAGGGGGTTTATTTGTGAGGTAGAGATTTTGAAGGGTTTTCGTTAAATTGTTATGTTTACACATTACATTTTTTGAGAGACAACAAGACACCAAGTTAAACCTACAGGTCATAATCCAACGACAGGCATATCTGACGCCCACTTCAAGAGTAACACACTTAGCAAGAGCCCTAGATTATGCAGCTGGAATAGTGTGACTTCCTAAAACCTACATGAAAAATATTCAAACTGGAGGACCAGCTTTGGCACAATTACTTCATACGAAACACTAAATATCATCGATACATGAAGTTCTAAGATGTGAGAAAGGCCTAGTTCTGTGCCATTTTAGACAGATCTAACTGTCAGCTACCATATTTACATTTAAGCATAGAGGTTTGAGAGACCATCATGTGCTTCATAATAGTCACTTACCAAGGCCGGTAACCACCATAGCTCCTAGATCAGCAACATAATTTCCTTTCCGAAATGTTGCAACTCTTCCTCCAACACGATCCTAAGTTTTAGATTAAAAAGAAAAATATTCATACAAATTTCCACTTTAACTATAATTGAATCCAAGATAAATCGAAAATATGCAATCTAGAGCCTTGGATCCTTAAAACAGATCTCTAGGTACATTATTTAAATTAATGTTTATGATGAAAAGAAAGTAGGAGTTGGGGGGTAATGAATAAAAAAAACGAGATACTGTGTTTAAACATGGAACAAATTGACCGAAAAGCACAAGTTACTCAAGAAGGAGTTTTAATAAAAACTCAAATGCTGAACAAATCTATTAGGATGCTGGTGCCTACAGAAGAAGTTAAAGTTCTAAAAGTGGCTGGGCAGTCTTGGAGAGGATTAACCCCTTGGGCGCGGCCGGGATTCTGCGCCTGTGCGGCGCTTTTCGAAGTGGGCGGGATCATGACAGCCCCCAGCCGTCATCAGCACACGAGCCCCGTGATGCATGACGGCTGAGGGCCGTCATCAGCATCGAAGGGGTTAAGGGCTGTAGATGTATTTCCATTGTGTTTTTAGGTCTCGCCTGCCCAGTCTCTTCAAGACATTTAGTAAGAGGCTTTTAAAAGTGCCACCAGAGGCTTTTGCTGGCCTACAGCTTGCATTCACGAGTTTGTGGACGTGCACAGCTGCCATCTGTTTTTAATGCTGTAACCAGGCTCCTCTGCTTGCACTACTCTCCTCCCTGGGAATGACTGCTTCCTACAACCAGAATGGAAACAACATTCAGAGCAATGAAAACAAGTTCATTTGATGCAAAGAACTGTTAACAAAAACCATGTCCAGCTATTGTAGAGCTGGCAACTTAAACAAAAAGGTAAGGTAAGTATACTTGTAAAGTGTCCTGGCGCTGTATACCGCTGGGGAACCCGTCCTGACTTTCCCTGTGAGATGGTCCCTCCTGGGCACCTCCAAGGTGAAGCCAGGCATCCCTGGCGCTGGCACTGATGGGGCCGTTGTGGAGATTAAGCAAGCTATTTCCCAGAGTTGCAGAGTGGGACCCATGGTTAGCGTAGGCAACAGCAACAACAAACAAACCAGCATTGGCATAGCCAATAGGTCTCACTTTCTGGACCCTATAAGTATTTAGTTATGTAGCAGAATATCAACTGTTGCATGGCTAAACACATGGCTAAACACTTATAAGGTCCCAAATGCAAGACCTATTGGCTATGCCAATACTGTTTAGTGATTGGTGTGACATTTAATACACCGTGTTGGTAGAAAGAATGAGGGTAGTGTAATGTTGTTTTTGTTGTAAGTTTGGCATGACAATAGGTTAATTCAGTATTTAATGTACAAAAGACAGTTCATGGGTTGAGAAATCACTCTGCTCTGATTCAAAGGTATCAGAAAATGAGCAAATAATGCTCTGTGTTAATTTTACATTAAACCAGGCCATAAAGGTCAAAAACTTAACTCAAGTTAGAAATGTTTGCGAAAACATCAGGAGTGTGCTTAAAAAATGTTGAATTCAGCTGACAAAACATCCCATTTACGTTTGTGTAAAAGATGTAGTAGAAGTTATAGTAACAGTATGTGGCAATAAAACATTTGTTCTTACTAATTTGTGAAAAACTATCAACACGGACAAAGATTGGGGGTAAGCGGTCACATAAAAATAAAACTGGCAATATCTAATTTTAGTTAAGTAAATGGGTATGAATTAAAAAATAGAAAGAAGTGACGTAAAATACAGAGTATATGGAATACAACGGAGTACAGGATATGAAGAAGACGTGTATATTCACATGGAGCCGTGCAACTGGGTTGGGGCAGGCAAAATGTTGCCCCAATAAACATTGCTTAGTATCCATGTGCCACTTGGGACAAGGCACATATCCAGTTTGCACGCATTCTGGGATAAGCATGATTAACATGGAGGAACTATCCCATCATCTTTTGCTAATTATTTTTCAGTGAGAGCTGCCATGAAAACTCATTTTTGGTGTCCGGGGGGGGGGGGGTGGAGAGGGGAGGGGCAATGAAGGCCAGGCTCTCCCCAATCTCGTAAGAGAACTTGCACCACTGCCGGATGAAGACGCCATTCATGATCTGCTAGGCATCCACAGCCCAGTTTGCCTACTCTGGCATTCAGAGAGTCTGGCAGATGTTGAACCACAGGAATAATTGTTGACATTCCAGCTATGTCCTAATGCACAGAGCCTCTTGGCATAGGGTCTACAACACCATGCTTCCCTGCTTGGGGTAAATCCACATGGAGGTGGTGTTGTCGGTCAACACTTGAACTAGCCTTCTCTTGATGGAAGGAGGTAAAGTTTTCAATGCCAGTCGGAATGCTCCCTGTTCCAACAGACCGATGTGGAGCTGAGACTCAGTCGGAGACAGGAGGCCTCTGATCTAAACCTCTCCCAGGTAGCCACCCTAACTCAGAAGTGGTGCATCTGTCACCACTGTGACCCAATAGCAGTCCTTGAGGCACTATTGTAAATCTTTTGCAGTTCCCTCCAATATCAGGACAGGATTTCCCTGATGCTGTGCCAACTAGGTCTTCAAGTCCCATTACAGAGCCCGCATATGCCAAAAGACATGTTTACCAACAGGATGCAGGGGGTGATAAGACCCAGTAACCCCAGAGTCAGCCTCACCAAAATCAATAATAGAGGCTGTCCAAATCACAGCCGGAATATCCTGGTCTCGCTTTTCCAGAGGCCTGAAACTGCACTCTATCCAGAAAAGCTCAATGAAAGGGAGCGTCATGGAAGAAGTCAGGAGTAACTCTGGCATATTATTTGGAAACCTGAGGAAATGCAGGAGGTCGGCAGTAGTCTGGAGGTGGAAGCTTCCCTTCAACAGCCAATCTTCGAGGTGGGGGAAAAGTGGAATCCCGACCTCCGCAGATGTGCTGCAACCATCGCCATCAACTTCATGAACACTTGAGAGGCACAGGTAAAGACAAAGGGGAGCACGGGGGACTGAATACGCTTGACCCACCATGAACCGCAGATAGCATCTGCAAACATGTGAAAGCAAATCCAACGCTACCATCCAGTCTCCAGTGTCGAGAGCAGATAAGATCTGAGCCAGGGAGAGCATATAGAAATTTTTGTTTTTCAAGAAGAAGTTGAGAGGGCGAGGATCTAATATATTATGGAGGCTTCCATCCTTCTTTGGCACCAAAAAGTAGTGGTATAGCAACCACAACCTATTTCTGACTGTGAAACCCTCTCCATGGCTCCTTTGCCAGAAGGGCCAATAATTCCTGCTGTAAGAGTGTGATGTGGTCCTCAGTCTGGGGACTGAAGAAGTGGTGGCGTGGGTTTGTTAAAATGGGGTTGGCATTGCCCCGTTGGACAATCTGAAGCACTTATTTGTCCACTGCGATCTCCTGCCATTGGTCTGAGAGTGTCAGATTCTGCAACCAACCAGATACCCATGCTGGACTAACCGCATACTAAAGTGACTTTGAATGTGTGGATGACAGGATCAGAGCAGAGACTAGGAGGACATCCGGCTTTGACCATACAAGGCGTGTAAGAACTGCACCCTCAGCCACAAAAGGACTGAGCCTGCTGGCCATGGTGGCTACGGGGAAGTGTATGCAGCTATCCCTTAACATAGCCCCGGAAGGGGTGTTAGATGGGTCACAGTGAGCCCTATCGACCTAGCAGTGTCACTACTGTCCTTGAATCTCTTGAGGGCCAAATCCACCTTTTCTTCAAAGAGAGAAGTCCCATCAAAGGGCATGTCCATGAACAAGGTTTGGACATCCCCGAAAAGCCAGCATTCCTCAACAAGGCAGGACATCTGAGTGCCACCAAAGAAGCAATGGCTCTGCCCAGTGAGTCGGTGGCACCCAAAACACAATTAATTGTGAATTTTGCTTTGTCTCTCCTGACAGCAATAGCTTGGGAGAGGATGGTCCAGTCACATCCAGAACCATAGCAGCACTTGTGCAACCGTATCCCACACAGTATGGGAATAACGGCCCAATAGACTTGCGGAGTTCACAGACTGCAGTGCCAGGCTGGCGGAAGAAAACATCCTCTTATCAAAGTTAGCCAGTCGGTTTGATTCTCTATCTGGTTGTATGGTAAGGCATGCACTTGGATCGATTCAGGAAGTTGAGTCATTGACCACTAAAACACTCCAGTGTAGAGGAGTGCGAGAGAAAGGCTGGGCCCCCGGAAGTGAGGCGATGGCGGAGAGCAATGGTTGTGTGCACAGGAGTGCCTGTGCAGGACTTGGCCCAGGTCCAGCGCAGGATATCAGAGAGGGCTTCGTGGAAGGGTAGTAAGGCTTCTGATGGGGTTACCCCTTGTTGAAGCACCTCTGTTAAGACATTGGTTTCTACTTGTACTGTAGGTCCAGGACTTCAGCCGCCCTTTGCACTACCATCGCAAAAGCGTCCCTTCCTCCAAAGCCAGTGTAGGAGGAAAGAAGAGACCAGTGTCTGGTGAGGTACTCAGACCACTAGCATCAGCCAGGTCCTTATACCAATTGTCATCAGCCAAGGACTCTGCTAAGGGGTCAGTATAGGTATAGGGATCCTCAGATCCCTTCCATTTGTGTTACTCAGTGAGCACTTCAGGAAAATGGGGCTCTGTCTTCAATTCAGGCCGTGTGGGCTTAGTAGTCCCCAGAACAGCAGCCATGTGACGCCGGTACAGCTTGGAGTCGGGACTCAAAATTTGTTCAGCACCACCAATGGGTGTCGGTGGCACCAGGAAAGGCATCAATGTAACGGTCCCCGGAGGAAGTCATAAAGTCGCAGCTGGGCCGATCCGCACCCACCAATGTATCCTAAGGGGCCGACTTGTGCCGAGGACGGGCCTGGTGGGGGAGCACCAGTCGAAGGCCATTCTGGACCCTAAGGTGCTTCAAAGGGGCTTACCTGCCCAAAAATGAGGCTCATGGCCTCATAAAACTCACGGAGTTGAGTGGAGGTCACTCCAACTGCAGGAAATGCGGGAAAGAACGGACCAGAGCCAGTTTCCGACACCACCTGCACAGGAACCACCTGCGAGCCAGGTCGGAATTTGTGGCGTTGTTCCCGCATATTGTCCGAAGAATTGGATCAACGCAGAGAAATCGCAAAGTGCCTGATCTTCTTGGACAACTACTTATGGGACTTACCTAAAGAAGTCCAGGAGTGCAACGAAGACCAATACAAGCGACCCTGGGAGCGGTCCCAAAACCTCCCACACGAACAGGACCTGGAGTGGCATAGAGTTGCATGGCGAGAAGCCAAGGGTTTCGGCCGCCTGCTAGCAGATGGCCTTTGGTGTACTTGGCGAAGCACTCCAAAGACAATGCGGAGTCGTGGTCCCATTCCTGGGGTCTATCACTGACATCAGTTGATGCTGGGCTCCATAAGGCTTGAACCCAATGTGTTTCTTCAAGGGCACCTTCTAAAAAATAGGAATGGCGCACTAGTCATTGACAAAATGACAATATATAAGTCAGTTAAAAAGTACAGAGAAGCGCTTGATCTGGATCCAAGCTGATGGCGCATACAATAAGGAACTGAGGTCAGGGCACTTGGGTGGTGCACGCCCCTTCCAGCGTGGACAACACAACTAGGCCATCTACCAGAGAGCAAGGGGATTGGTCAAAAAAATTCTAGATCCAGTCTAATGCCTTCGGAAATATTCTAAAGTAAGTAATCTGTGGCTAGAAGTCTTTATTAGATATAAGACTTATGTTAAAGGTCGAAACGTTGCTGGCACATAAAATCCGATTACATAGAGCCAGATCATTTATTCCGCATTTTAAAACAAATTGTGAAGCACTGGCTGTTAAGGAAAGTGGAAAGTGGTATATATTCTGCAGCTTCTATCAAACCCTCTATACTCATGAGAATGAAAACCTAGCAAACAACCCAGACTTTCTACACAAATGCGAAGGAAACCTAACACACCACACTATAGGGTACTTCCTGGAGACCCCATTGACTCTCCAAGTTGAGGCAAGGGCTTAAATCAATACCAATGAGTAAATCTTCCAGACCAGGCAGCTCTATGCTTGAGTTTTATAAAAATTTCTTCTCATCCCTTCAGAACACATGGCCTCAAACTCTTCTCACAGTGCACTACCCTAACCCCTACCATTTGTAAAGCTGTGATCAAGTTAATTCCCAAACCAGGCAAGGACCTAGCCAACTGTGCATCCTACCTCCCAACAGCCCTATGAAAAAGACAAATCTCTAATTATATTAAAGCATCTTTATTTGATTCACACAATCATCACACCAGTTAAAAGACATAACATTTCCATTAAAAAATATAAAAGTAGGCATACATCTTTGTACCAATTAAAAACACAATATATCAAGTACCGTATTTTAACAGGATGTACGAAGATTTTTTTAAATGCGTAGTGCCTAACACTCAAGTACCTAAAGTGCAATTTTATAAATCTTAGCAGCATATAGATAGGTGTTTGCAATACTTAAAACCTGTATTCTCTTCTTAATTGCAGCACTTTAAATTCTAAGTTCAGAATTACAGTACTATTCAACATCGAAGGTAAATATAAATTAGCAAGGCATTAACAGAATCTTAAGTGCATAAAGTGCAGGTGCCTCATGCTAATTTATCATAATTGTGGATTGTATCTATCAACTACAGAGATATTTGATACCATAGTGTACAGACACAGGTAAGTGAAATAACAATTCTTCTATAAAACCCTAACATCAAGCTTTAACATATTCCATTACTTTTTAAAACTTTAAACCTTGCTTTTGTCTGATGAAGTTGGCTGCCAGTAAAAATCTACTTGTTCCAAATACAACCAGTCTGGAAGTATCTGTTTTAAGAATACGCAGCATTTCGATATACTGCCTGATGCAGAAGTTCCTGCCCAAGGGTCGTATCCATTTTTTCCTAGGAATTTCATATAGTGTACAAAAAAAAAAAATGGGCAGTATCCTCTTCTCTTCCCAGGGAACACTCAGTGCAAATAGAATCATTTTCCTCACCAACCTTTTTTCCCCACCTATATGTGAATTTCTTAATTTCGAACGTACCGTATCTAAATTTTAGGTACAGTATTTTAGCAAGTAGGGGCTCAATCTCATCCAGAAAGGGTTCAAAGGAGTGGGTTATTTTAAAACTTAGAAACTGATTAATAAGTGAGCCATAACTAGAATTTGATACAACACTCCGCTCAATGAAGTTCCAGAAGATGGTTTTACATTCCTGTTAGAAATTAGGGATAATAAAGTCCGGGTGTTCCCAGTACCTACTCAAGCCCAAATCCAAAAGTCATCTACGGATATGGACCAACCATGGGAATGTGACAAAAGTATCAAGAGCAATAAATTCACTTCATGCCTGTCTATATGTTTGTAATTCCTCCGTTGTCCATATTCTGATCCAGTACGAGAGGGACATCCATATAGTCCTGTGCTCAATCCGCTTAATACCTAAATCCAACACAAGGGTGATCACAGGTGTATTTTGCGGAAGGGCAGTAAACCTCCTCATAATTTTATTCTCCCCTAAAGTTAGAGGTGAGAGGGTCCCCCCCCCCATAACTCTGAACCATATAGGGCAGCTGCTTGGGCCCTAGATTTATAAACCTGCAATGCAGGCGTGATTGCCTTCGACGTGGTAGAAAAAAGTTTTTTTGTAATTGGAGCTTCGTTTTGAATAAGAATAGATTTAGATTTCGTGATCTGGGTCAATAGTTACCCCAAGATATACAACATTTGAAACGCGCTCCAAAATAACTCCATTTAACTGCATTTTGTTTTTAAAACATTCATGGGGTCTGATGGTCATGTACTTGGTTTTTACCGGATTAATTTCAAGCCCCTTTTTCCTGCAATACCCACCCAACGCATTTTAGAGGTTTTGAAGACCCCTAGGTGTTTGAGATAGCAGGATGGTATCGTCGGCAAAAGTTAGCGCACAGATGTGTTCACCTCCCAGTTTCGGGTAATCGTGGTTGGCTTTTTTAAAGGGCCTCAATCATGTCATTGGCGTACAGGCGAAATAGGGTTGGCGCCAGGACACAGCCCTGGCGCACACCCCTTTTTACAGGTATCTCTTCCGTCAATTCTCCCGCTTTCCTCCATCGCACTTTCGCGTATGTGTTCTCACGGAGCCTAACTCGCTGTATACGGAACCCCTTGCTGTATTAAACTCGCCCAAAGAAGGTCTCTAGGAATAGAATCAAACGCGGCCTTCAAATCTATGAAGACCACGTATAGATGTCCGTGTCGCAACCTTGTGTATTTCCATGATATGATTATTAGCCTAAAGACCTGATCTATGGTACTCATTCTCTTCCTAAAACCAGCTTTGCAAGGGGAGAGCAAGGGGACAGCACGTTATTATCTGTAATCCAATCATTTAGCCTATCTGAGATATGTTTTGCGTAGACCTTTTGTAATATATCTAGAAGGCTAATAGGTCTATAATTTGCGGGATCGTCCTTAGAACCTTTCTTTAAATCGGGACGATCTCCGCTCCTTTCCATGAGTTAGGAATGGGCTGGCCATTGCCCAAACATCTGTCTCATGTTTGAATAGATCACCCGGGATCTTATCAGGGACGGGTGCTTTAGAGGATTTGATGGCAGCGATTGCCCTTGTTGTGTCTGCCATACTAAATTGGAGAGGAGTAGCTTGGTTGGATAACAGGAGTGTGTCAATAATAACTAGGGGAGCTTCATTTGCTTGGACCGGGGCAGCATAAAGGTGGGCAAAATGATTATACCAGGACTTAGGATCCAGGTTATAATCTTGGGCTGGGATATTTGCCTTGGTGCCATTTGCAATAATCTTCCAAAACAGGAACTGGTCACCTCTTTTAGTAGCTGATAGCAATTCCTCCCAACTTTAATCTTCCCACCTCCTACGTGCAACTTTCTGAGCTTTATTGTATGCACCCCTCTATTCCCTAATCAAAACTATATTTTTTTGTTTCCAAAGCCTTAACTAAATTTTGCCTAGCAAGGGCACAATCAGCGTCAAACCATAGGTTGGAGTGCCCAGACTTGGTGTTAAATTTGGTGTTCCCAGAGACTGGTTTAGTTAAGTGGGGCTTTATACTCTCAATCAACTTCTGATGGACCTGGGATATAGTTAGGCCACTAGAACGCATTTCTATAAAATGTGATACAAGATCAGCAGAGATGTTATAAACATGTGTTAAAGGTTCGATCTTACCCAGGATAGATGGGCATTTTAGTGTCCTCCTATTATTGGAAACCTCTGGTTGAATCACGTCTGATTCCCGAACTGATTGAGGGGGAGAATGCAGCATGAAGAATTTCCCTAAGCGGTCTAAACACAAAGGGTAATGGTCACTTTCTTTTCTGCTGCTATCTACCTTAAATCCCTGAACGAGGTCCCAATGACGGATACTTATCATAATATAATCAACTCGGGAAGAAGATTGCCCTCTTGAAAAGGTGTTTGAGCATTTGGAGTCTAGGTGGCTTCTGCCATTGCATGATCTAAATCCCTTCTCAATGGTGAAATTAAATAATTGTAATGCTGAGGTAGAGGGTCTCATCATTTCTTCAATCCCCAATATGGGGATGCCCATAGCTAGCTCTTGTTCTTCAATGACCATGCTTATTCCCTGAAATGGCTTATAGCAACAATTAAGATCACCTCAGAGTATAACAAGATCTTTAAGATGGATAGAATTGAGAACATCCTCTAGATGAGTAATAATTGCTGATTCCAGTGAGGATTCTCTCGGTCTTATGTATATGTTAAACAAATACAACCGGTGCTTGTTTGGAAATTTAAAACTAAGACCCAAGATATCATCAGTACCAGTAGGAACAATAACTACAGAAGCATTGATGTTATTTTTTATCCAGATTAGGCCTCCAGAAGGTCTTCCTCTAACTGATTGGTGCGCCTCTATACTGAATGTCCTATAGCCAATTTTAAATACAGGCTCCTTTGCCCAAGATTCTTGAAAAAGGCAAATATCAAAGGAATCAATATATGTCTGCCAATCCGGTTCTTGCAGTTTACTTGCAAGCCCGGCTATATTCCAAGATACCATCTTCAGTATGCATTGGGATTGGTGCAGTACTGGGATGACGAGACTACCATGTTTAGTTATAAAATACATAAATGATTCAATTCGGGGGCCAGTATTAGAAGAAAGCGTAGGCCCTCCCAAGGACACACTGTTGTCTAATAGATTACCCACAGACCTATGGCCTTCATAAGGGAGAGACACTTTAGGTTGGTCAACAGATTGTAAGGGCCAATATGTTTGTGAAGAGGGTTGGGCTGTTTCAATTACTTCAGGATGCATGCTCGAAGCTTGGTATAGTCAATCTATTGCTTCAAGATCACTGTAGCACTTTTTGTTATTAGATTGATTGGAATCACTATTTCCCCCAGTTCTACTTTGTCTAATACAGATTCTTGATTTAAAGAGAAAATGAGATCTTAAGTTCATATTAATTAGATTCTCAGGAATGTCTTTGGACCAGAAGGATACCATTATATCATCTAGATTCCCAGTATCCTGAGGAATCCTTTCCACATTTTTTATATCGGATCTTATGAGAGAACGACATTGCCTTTCCTTCCTAAACCAGTGTGTTACTTTATTTACAAGAGACTCCTTATCTTCTCTATGATTCGGAGCTAGCCTCGGTACATTAGTTAAGAATACACTATGCAATTTTTGCTCATCTCTGGATATAGTGTAACGGCTCTGACTCGCTCTGTAGTACCCCTCCTTAGCACCAAGCTGCCTTCCCAAACTAGGTACCCCCATCCCGGACCTAATTGGATGTTGAATTTCCAGGTTCCTATTTGCATACCTTTTTTGATCCCCAGGGGCAAGCGGTTTTATTGGGCCCGGTCTCTTAAGAGGCTCTAAGGGTTCAAAAGGTTTGGTTCTCTTAGAAAACTCCAAGGTTTCCAAAGGTTTAGTATGCAATGTTTTACGACCTTGTTTGTATTTTGGTTTGCAATTATTCTATCCGATGATTTTGATACCCACTTTCCTATATTAGGGGGGCAACAGGTTTCTTCCCTATATGGGTTTTAAACCCAGGGTCAGTAACTGCTGTTGCTGGGTCTGTTGAAGGGCGGCTTATGAGTGCCTCAATCATTATTTTAATTGTTATGACCTCTTCTTGGACAGTGTTAAGCTTTTCATAAAGGACCTGTACCAACTTGTAACTGTGGTTTGTAATATTCTGCGAGGCTTCCTCTGTTAAACCCAAACCAATAGATCTAGTTGCGACTTCGCTTACTGAGCAATCTACATGAGTATCCTCCTCATTGACCTCTAGAGGCAGGTATCTATTTGAACACTATGTTCACTACCTCACTACAGGATGGACTATGTTGATCCCTTCCTATTCTACCACAGTTGCTTAAGCGGGAGAGGGAGTCGTACCTGTACCCCGTCCAATCTTTGGTGGGGACACAATTGAAGGCTGCGTTACTATGAGGTTGATGCACAATAATAGATGGGCTACTTGTCTTTGTCATACCGACTTTTTCTTTCTTGTGTAATAAGAGGAGATTTTGCCTTTTCCTTTAGCATTGTTCTCTTTCCCTGCCTATAACATGCTTTCTACCTCCTCAATTAGCTCATCGATAGCAGCAAGGGTACAGTTCTCAGCTGCTGATTTTACTGAATTCGGTGTTTTTGCTATCTTTTTCCTCCCACCATAATCATGTTAGCTGCTTTCCTTTTCCCCATTTCGCCTTTTTAGATGGATCGGGGTGTCTGACTCAACTGCCTGGATAATATGGAGAGTGTAAATACAGATAGGGTTAAGGTGGGTACACACAGTAAATTACTCCTCAATTCAGTTTTATAAAATTATATCGTTTATACTAAAACACTTGGTCATGCAGTATTAGAAGTACCTGGTTCTGACCTATGATAAACCCAAATTAATTAAAAAGGAGAAACTACCAAAAAAAGATCTTAATAAAGCATAAATTTAAAAACAAACTGTCAATCACAGATGCTTAACAGGGATAAAATACCCCATTTTTAATTCTCATCATCAAAGTTCAGAAAGATCTATTATGTCCTTCCTTAAGCACACACTCATATCCTTTTAATCTTACTGCAATTTATGAATGAAGCCAATGCGGGATTATGGGACATAAAAGCCAAAGAATATGGCCCAGCCCGGCCTTTTCTGGGCTTTGATGAGTGCGGACGGGCCCACCCTTGGCACGGGCAGCGCCCGTGCGCGTCCCGCACTGCGGGAGCCCTGAGCCGGTTTTAACACGCCTCCTGGCGCTGAATGGTGACGCTCGCGTCAGGCGCCACTCGATGATGGTTCGTTGCTCTCTCCGCGGACTGTTCGGGAGCGGCTGGGCAGGGAGATGGCAGGTAAGCAGCAGCAAGGCAGGTTTGGGACCCGTGCTGCAGGAGCCCTGAGCCGGTTTTAACACGCCTCCTGGCGCTGAATGGTGGCGCTCGCGTCAGGCGCCACAGGGGGACTCTAGGAAATGGAGTCCCCCACTCGATGATGGTTCGTTGCAGTCTTCGCGGACTGTTCGGGAGCGGCAGGGCGATGGCAGGTGAGCAGCAGCAAAGCAGGTTTGGGACCCCAAATCTCTAATTGAAAATATTGGAAATGCAGATGGAGCCTCTCTTTACTGGTTTAATATATCTGGATCAGTATGGATTTATATCCTATCACCATGGAACAGATAACCATTAAAGCCGTGATCACCAAAGTGAAAAAGCTCAGATGCAATATACCAGCTCTGCTTTTATCTCTTGGTGAGTAGAAAGCATTTGACTGGGTGAGCTAGGGCTTCCTCAGAGTGTTACTGGACAAGATTCATCTCAGCCCAACTTTGATTTACAAAATCATGGCTGTGAAAAAAGTTATTAGTGGAGAACCTCACCAAGGAATGTCACTATTCATTATCATGTCCAGTTATGTTACTTAAATGTAAACCTTAGCTCAGTCCCAGGTTGATGTGAGACGGATCAGCCAGGGCTTGCTCAAGGGAAACAAGTGTAAAGTGTTTATCAGTACCAAAACCGTTAATAGGTCGAAAACTCAACACAATATAAATCTCAGTCCAATTTATAATTTTTTTAATATATTTTATGAGCGAATAGACACCAAAATACAAAAAAACGGATTTGGTGAACCAGAGAGGCAACAACAAAAGACAGTGGGCCTGAGCCAGGCAGACTCCTCCAGGACACCCCATGAAAGTGTCCGTTTTAAAGGATTCTGTGTGTCCGCACTAGAAGTTCTGGACTACAAAGCCCCTGTTCAGCCCCAGGGTACAGCCCCTTTGAGAGGATAGAAGTAGGATGTCTACTATCTGAGGTGGTGGCTCCCCACTCAAAAGAACAAAAGAGGTCCAAGGAACCGCAAGATCAAGTTGGCGACTCCTTGCAAGCCCCAGGCTGGAAGTGAGGCCTACTCACGGCCCCAGACTAGCACGTTCCCCTGTTAGGGGAGAATGTAGGGGTCTGGCAAAACGTGGACCTCAAAGAATGAAGGAAGTTTACATTTCTCTGTGTCAATTTTCCTTATGACCTTCAGTGCTGCTTTAACTATCAATGTACAGATATACTTAAGTGTCTTATTTCTACGTGTATGCTGTCAGACAACTGGTACTGAACATAATTGAAATACAACATTGGGCTAACAATTATAAACAGAATTATATGTGTATGTGAAAATATGCATTGCTGAAGTATTTTATTGTAAGGAGGTCTGCAACTGGTGGTCCAATCTGATTAGCCTCTAAATCACAGCAATGGACTTACTTTGCCAGTTCCAAATGTGGTTTCCCATTTGCAAGGGAAGACGAACATTCAACAGGCCAAAAGCTATAGTGCCTCTGCTTTGGTAATTCATGCTTCTTCTAGGCCTTGGCTTAGCGAGTCCTAGCACTAGTAATCCCAATGGGTACTTTATAAATGAGGCACATATACACCACTGGGTGTCTGCTGCATCAGGAAGACATTATAAATCCAGTGAATTTAACTCAACTCACCCTAATTCAGGACAGAATCCATGTTAAAAAGCAATTTCAGAAGCAAAGCAGGTGAAGGGAGCGTAAGAACCTTTAAAAGAGGGGGTCATCCGAGACAAACAAATACCAGAAAGTCTGGGAATGGCAGAGTGGGCATTACATAGAATAGACTGGGAAGAGAGCAGAAGAGCTGAAAAAAGGTGGGTGGGTGTGGAGGAGGGCAGGTATAGACATGATAAGCAAGAGAAGAAGAGACAGGGGTCCTAGGGTCACCATGAGTTCCACCATAAGAGTACGGATGCAGTACAACTGAAGGCTGATGCAGAGACATACAAGATGAGTGCAGGGTGAAATGTAGTGATATTTGTGCAGCAGGAGCACCTAAATTCAGTTAATGCATACCTAAATTGAAGTACACTTAAATGAAGCAAAGCAAATATTCATGTTCTTGTCATCTTGTAAAAACTACAATAAACCTTCTGTCTAGTGGCCCACAGGACTGATCCGGCTGTGAGGGCCGATACATTTTCTTTTTTTAAAGCAGCTGTGAAAATCTTTTTTCCTAACCTGATAAAAGGTTACTTTTTAAAGGGACATAAGGACTTAACGAGGTCTAATTCAAAAAGAAATGGCAAAATGACCGATTCTTCTGCTGAATTACACTCAACACTAACTATTTACTGGATAGAAGTTATTTATCTTTTATGAAAGAAATCAGAAGCTCATGGTTCTATAGTGAAGAAAACTCCTCCATTGGGTGTCATGAATTATTCCAAAAGGGGTAAAAGTTAAATAACTACTGAAGGACACCAAGGTCTCAAGCCAAAAAAAGGTCTTTCACCTTCAAAAAATAGAAAGAAAGAAAAACCAGTAAAAAAAAACTACAATATCAAGTAGAGGCAGCAAAAGAGAGGTAGCTCTTCCTCAAAGAGCAGATACGCTGCAGCCCTCCAACCACTAACAGGATACATTCGAGAAAGATTTGCATGATGTGCCCCTCTCCACATGGTCAATCTGAGGGACAGGAACAAGATGGTAAGGCACTACACCCTATTGACAATAACTTTCCTGTCATTTAGCTCAAACGTCCCTCCATCAACAATTTGACAAACAAGAACCAGTTCACGTAGCTTTAGAATACATGTGAGATGGAGATAGAGAGAAAGAGAAATAAAGAATATATGAACGGTGACTGTCAGGACTGTAGCAGTTGTATCCACTGAAATGTCAGGTTAATGTCTCAGGATTTGTAAACCATACAGATAACCCAACTGGGGTCTCCAGGCTCAAGGAAAATGATGCTGCATAATGAATGAGGTATAAAACAGCCACATTTGTCATTGTCTCCAGATAGCAGTTTCATAAGGAATTAAGAGAAGGTGGTACAGGGTTTGGGGAGCCAAATAACTAAAAGAGCCGCCTCACCCTCTGTCTGAACTCTATGATTTGAAAGGTGATGGCAAAAGTTAAAGACATAATGGGGCTATTTTGGCTAGAGCCCAGTACGCAAAGCAGAGAGCTTTGAATTTGGTCCTTTTGGGTATTGGCAGCCAATGGAGGGTACTGAGATGGGCAGAGATAGATTAATGTCTGGGTACCCAAAATGGGAAGCTGCATTCTGGATGACTTGAAGACGCCCAAATAGACTTTGAGATATTCCCAGGTAAAGTAGATTACCATAGTCTAGGCTAGAGATAATTGCCTGAACTATGATTTTCTGAGCGAAAGGAAAAAAGGAAGAGTACATTTTTCCTCAGACATCGTTGGATTCCGCAACAATATGCCACAATTTTTTTGATCTGAGGATCCATAGAGAGGTCATGGTTTAGTCAGAAGCGAAGGTTTTTTTTTTATTTACTATCTCCTCGGAAGATGGAAAAGGTCCAAGGGAGTCAGGCTGCCAGCTAGAAGACCACCAATTCGATTAGCTGCCAACAATCATGACTTCAGTTTTCTTGCCATTAAGCTTCATGTATTTGAGGCACATCCATTTGGTTACAGGTAGAAACAATTACAGAATAAAAGGGAATAACTTTGCGAGGGGGGTTCTGAGGAAGTCATGTGACACAAAAATAAGCTTAGTAACGCCTGCCTAAGAACAGTAAAGCCAAAACACTGTATGATGTTAGCAAGGGAACAAAGGTATATATTAAAAAGCATAGGGCCCAAAGATGAACCCTTTGGTACACGACATATCACAGGATAAACGGAAGAAGAGAAAAGTTTCACAGAGACTTGAAAAAAAAGGTCCTTCAAAAAAGAAATTAACCATTTGCATATCTCAAATTATATCAATCCAGTAGGGTACCGTGAGCCACTGTCGTATGCCACAGTCGTATGCCACAGTATGTCTAGTAAAATGATAGCTCTAGATCCGCACTTATCTAGAGTGAGGCCCAGACCTTTAGTAATAGCGAGAAGAGGGACTTGGTGCTGTGTAGTGGGTGAAAGCCTGACTGAGAAACATCTAGCGGGGCATGGGATTCTAGGTAACTGGATAATTGTCTATTGATGTGCTTTTCTATTACTTTCAAAGGCAGCAGAAGGAGTTAGATGGGTCAATAATCTATAGACTTAATGTTTTATTTTTTAAGGGGAATAACAACTGCCTGTTTTCAAGTCTGGGGACCAAGGTGGATAAAACCGAGAGATTCAGAATTCGAACTAATAGCAGGTGAATGACTGAGGCCTTTTAGCTTATTTCATGCCGGGGTGTGGGATCTAATGGAGAGCCAGGTTTGTTGGAACTAAATAGGACAGTAAAACAATCAGTTTTAATAAAAGTAAATTCAGTCAGGATTTGACCAGTGGAGATGAAGGGTTCCAGAGAGCTTGGAGTAGGAAAAGAGCTAATTTATTGAGAAACAAAGATAGTAAAATCGTAATTTATATTAGCTGAGAGGGAGATGAAAAGAGACTGGGTCCAGAAAGGATTTTACAACGAAGATAACTTATTTGGGTTAATTGGAAGTTCCCTTGATTTTATCTGCATATCAGTCAGAGCAGACTACTCGGATGACTTTATGATAGATCGTATAGTGCCATTTATTGTGGAAGTCAATATGCTTGCACCATACTCATTCTAGTGCCTTAGGCCTCTTTCTAAGAGAGAGAAGAGGACTGTTAAACCATGAGGCATAAAGCTTTGATCTCAGTTGTGGGCAGGGTGAGAGGGATGATCATGTCGAGGCCAGTGGAGATTCAATTGTTAAAATGATGTTGGAAGTAAAAGTCGGTATAGGGTTTTCTACTTGGGAGCAGAACAATTAAGGTGCAAGTTTTGACCAGCAAAGTGTGTGGGTGGCAGTCATATCTGGGGAGAAAAGTAGACAAATTAAGAAGTACTGGTAAGCATTGTGATCCTACAAAATGAGTGCCATGGGTGGATCTAGTCTGATATTGGATGAATAGGAAAAAAATAGATCGAGAATATAGCCAGCTGTATGAGTAGGGTACTGACAATTGTGAGAGCTGGACTGCTTCCAGGTTAATAATGAGTTTTACAGTAGTAGCGCAGTGGGTTTATCAAGGTGAAGATTTAAATCACCTAAAATGCTAAAGTTATTGAATTTAATGACATAAAAAGAGATGGCTTCTAAAAAGTTTTAGGTGAAATTCTGCTGCGGGAAGTACTGGTAAAATAACCACAGATTTTGGTTCCGGCAAAGTGATGATCAGGGACACCCATTCAATGCAGAATAATTCAGATAACTGTACTTTAATTGTAAGCTGGAATTACCAGTTTCAACTTTTTGTATGTAAAAGCCCCTGCTTCATCTTTCCCAGTGTAAATAAATGCTCTCAACACTGAAAAAGTGAGACTTTAAAATGCAAAAATATCTAAAACCAATTTCAGTGTCTAGAATGCAACTGTACTGCAAAATATATGGATGTGGGAAGACAACAATGGGCAATTATGAAATACCGTTCAATGCCATTAGGAGTCATTGTGCGGCAGTTCCTTCAATAGGACACAAAGGCTACAAAATGTCACTAAAGTTTGGTATATTATTCTGGTAGGTTATTCTGCAATTCTTCCTGCTGTCGAAAAGGCTTCAAGTAGTTGTGCATACAGTTTGTAATAATGCTTTTGTTATCATGTGTGCACTTTGAACATTCATCAACATTTCAAAATGGTTTCTTACCCTAGCTTCAAGAAGCGTGACATCCATCCCAAAACTCTGCAACTGGCGAGCGGCTGCCAAACCTGATACTCCAGAGCCTATAATGATTACCTTTCCAGTTTTTTTTGCTAATGAATAGGACAAAAGTGAAAAACAGAAAACTTCAGTAAGAAACTCATTGTGCAAAACATAACCACAGAACATACAAAAACTTTCTATAAAATGTTTTCACTGTTCTACCAGCGTGTCCGACACTTCTTTGCGGTGGGTGGGGCCATGGAACAAACAGGGGCTACTGAGCATCAACCGTGGGGGCTAGGGTTGTTTGCCACTGCTGTACCATAGTCTGTCCTACTATGGCATTGTAAAACTGGGTGAAGTACAACCCACTTGACTCTCAGTGGTAGCGATGGCGAGCAGTCACCGGCTTCTCGGTGAGATGGTGTAGGGGGTCACAAGTTCACCCAGCAGCACAATAACCGATTATCCAAAGCACTTTAATCCACACATTTAAAAATCAATACTCTACAAAATAGGTAAAAAGTACAAACACACTGGTGCCCCCACCCCCTTTAGGCATTTATTAAAGGTCAGGTGCAGATTACTCTAATTCTGTATGTAGCACTAACTTTATCAAAAAGTCCCCTTTCAGCACAGTCTCACTCATCACAGTGCACATATAAGAGTCCTTTCCCTACAGTTCGTGGGGAGCAACAGCATGTGTCTCTAGTTGCTTCCATTTCTGCTGGAGGTTCTGCCGGCTGGAGGTATACAGCCTACAATTTGGATGAGGGCTGCAGCAGAACAGCAGTGGAGGTCAACGTCCTCGCATGAATATGCGGACTCTGGCTGAGCAGATGACTCCAGCAGCTAAGAGACCCACTTCTGTCTTTGGTAAGGTGCAACAGACGGGCTGCCTAGGGTGAGGGGATCATTGCATCACAAAGGCATTCACAAACAGGCCTTTGGTTGCAGCAGGAGGGTTCACCTTGGTAGGGAAGGCATAATCTGCCTTAGCTATAGTTCTTAATGATGGCGGTTACAATTTGTGGATAGGCGATCAGTCTGCCCTGGGCACAGTCCTTGCCTACAGTAGCAACAACTGCTATCTGTGATCATGATACCCCCCCACCCCCCAATCCTTCCTCCCTCCCCATGGAACCACCAGCATGGAGATACTGTGCCCACACACCCCCAGGAGCGCAAACCTCTCTCCTCAACCCTCCTCCTCCTGCTGGATCCACAAACCACTGTGGTCAAGATGCTTCCGGTACGGCCTGGAAGTCAGACCTACAGTGAGGTTAGCAAGCTCCTTCACTTTCTCAGCACGCAGGTTGGCTTCTAGATATTTCAGGTCAGAGGAATAGCTTCTTCCAGAAAGGCAAGTCTTCAAGCGATATCCCCTAACCTCTAGTACACTGGCTGTCAGGGAGACATCAGCTCTGGTCTGCATAGCAGACCTCTGAATACTCTGCGGAGCACTCCCTTCCTTGGCCAAAGAGAACTTGAAAATGGAACAACAAACAGTCATTGGCTCCCACTTTTATACAATGAAAGAAGACAGCAGATATGGATTCCTGGTCAGCATTTTAGGAAACAGTTTGGGATGACTTCTTTCAAGTATCCTCTCCAGGCTGCTCTTCAAACATAGCCTTTGTGATGGGAGTCACTAGCAACAGCCACACCGAACCATGACCAGGGATGAGACAGAAAACCTATTCATGATTGCAACAGAGACTGCAGTCCTACCCATCACATCTGTCACCTGCCAAACGGTAGTGCTCCATTCAGCACAAGGCCTAAATAAAAGTATAAAGAAGCCTTATATCGTTTGTTCCTACTCCAGTAGCTATGTCTCCACCATTCAGCTTCAGAATGGCAGCAATCCACTTCTGTCTGGGAAAACAATCTCTCATCTTGTGCAAAGAAAAGGCAAGGTACTTCCAAATTAGATCCTTCAGGCCTCCATTACTCTGGCTCAGCATACACTTCAGATGTTAGTCATCGCACAGAAGAAAAACTTTACACAAGTGGGCCAGTAAACCTTTAAGACAGGGATAAAGATAAAAAGGTCTGGCTAGAACTATGGATTCAAATAATATGGCCATTACTGATCTACCTGTGAAAATCATGACAGGAACAGTAGTACATTGTCAGTAAAATGAAGGCATGCTTGATGCGCCCTTCCAGGTCAAAGGACAGGTCCAGCACTTCACTGCTATCAAGGGACAGGCCTACGGCTCCGCACACACATTAGATACATGTGAGACTTTGGCCAATATCCAAACCCTTTATACCACATACTTGCAGTCTGGCACTCAGGGCAGGGGAACACGATTGCACACCTTTTAGGGGGTGCATCGGTCTAAACAGAGTATAAATGAACAAATGTAAGACGTAAAGTGGTTTTTTTTTTTATAAAGCCGTTTTTCTTTAAACTCAATGGTTTTACTTTGCTAGGGGAAAAAGTCCCAGCTGTGCTTATTTTACAATCAAGATGGGTCAGTTCTGAAGACTCCAATTTGTTCAACCTGGAGTGGCAGATTATTGTGTAAATGCTTTTCAGTTGGGGGTGCGTTGAAATAGAATGTATATAGTGAACCTCAATATATGTTGTTTGGGTCAGGTCGTTAAAGTACTGCACACCTAAACTAGTTACAGCAAACTGGAGAAGTCACCAAGACATACAATGAGAAACTGCTTTCCATATTGCGTTTGTCTCCAAATATATGCATTTTCTTATAAATGTATTCATTATTTAAAATAATGGTATTCAACGTATGGTCTTCAGAAGAATGAAGAGCATATTTGGCCTCTGTGAAATTCAAAAGTGTGTTCTGGAGGCACATAGAGATCAGTACTGAGTACTTAACTCACTTAGACATGTTTGTAACATGTAGATTTAAATGGTGTTAGTTGTTATGATCTAATGACCGATATTATGCAGACTTTCCATATGCTCAATCTGATCCTTAAATATATAACACATTTTTGGCCTTGAAGTAAAAAAAAATAATAAAAGAAAATTATTCAACATCCCACAACAAGCAGAAATGCAGTAAAAAAAATAGAGAACATAGAAATTAAATCTAGGACAATTGTGTTAGTTAGGCAATTTAAAATCAATTTTGGATATTCACTGGTCATAGCAGCAGAGGTCTTAAGGAACACTCCTAGTTTAATTGAGCAGCTTTGTCTAAAAGAACCTGCTATTAATTAGGAGACCACCAAAAGGCCATCTGTATGGGAGTTCAAATACATATACTAGATGTGAGCTAGTCACTGGAAGAAGCCTGGCTTAGTTGGATGTCCTTTTTTAACATTGAGAGACCAAAACAAGTAAAGTTTTCACAGGAGGGGATGTGGCCTGGAAGGCTAAAACTGCTGAACATGAAACTGTTGTGTAGTTCCCATAAATCTATATATGATCTGGGTGGTTAGACAACATAAAATGTGGGATCAGTGTCCAGACTGATTCCAGATATCCCTACCGGATGCGTTCGCCTGCATACTAGCTAGCTCACAGTGCCACCATGAACTCCTCTTACCACGGAGGGAATAGTTTCTGGCAACTATCGAACATGACCACCATAACCCCTCTGGTATCGTGGAAACAGTACAATACTTTTGGCTCAGTCACTCTTTGTCACTTTGTCTCAGAGAAATACACAGAATTAACGATAGGGACGTTTTTAATAAGCAGTTATTGAACCAGCGTCATTCTAGTGTAAAATATGTATGCTGCCAACAACCATATGACAAAAACAGATGTATAATGGTATAAGCACCAATACAGTAAATAGATGGTAGAATTCTACCATAATGCTAAAAAACAGTGGCTATATACTGGCATATGATTACATGACAGAAATAATGCATACTCCTTCAATGCTAACCCTAACTAAATGTACCGAAGTGTACCTAGCATGTATGTAGGTGTATAGCTAAGAATCCCCCTAAGATAGAGCCAACCGTATTACCTGATGAGAGAGCGAAGGACCCCTTCTTGGTCTCGAGATGGACACGCTGCAAGGGATGTCAGACCACTGCGTGCTTGAGCGTCTGCGTGCAGGGACTTCAGTGTCTCGTGTCAGCATGCAAGTCTTTCTCCTCTGCCTGCCCCAGCAAAGATATGATGCTTATATACCCAAAAAGGTACCCTCAGGTGCTATACCTTGTTGTGTCATGTCGGCAGAGGATGACTATGGTGATTAACCTTATACACTATTATGCAGAGATGGTAGTCCTTCTGTGATTCTGAGAATCCTCATGCATAATAAATTAGTTTAGTTTTCGGGGAAAACCACATGACATTTATGAAGCACCTAATTAGGAAAAATGTCAGCACTAAAAACAGTTATGTAGTACAGGCAGGGTAAATGTAGGTAAAAGGTTAGGAGACTACCGAAGCCAATATTGGGGTACATTGTGATTCATAACAGCCACTCCTCATCAGACTGGATGATATACTACAAAAATAAAAATGGAATCTCCTAATAATTAATCATAATAACATTGTTAAATAGTTCAGAATAAAAATGTCTAAAACTATTAATGTAGTGAATGAGCCACTTTAGTGGTCTGATGATCTGTGATGACCCTCGATCACCACCATTGTGTACTGACTTTAGTGTGCTATGCTCCTTTAGCCTTAATGTACGGTGGTCTTGCAATAGAATAATCTTGCCAAAGAATAGAAGGTATGGGATGTCAAGGTGCAGTGTTGTTGGTGATGGTGCACACATGTGCTCCATAGGGGATACTGAGGGATTAAGTGCATAGTGTTATTTGAGTTAGGTGAATTATGACTTTAGCCTATTGGCTTTGACAGGGTAAAATATCATTCTGCTTTCCAAGTAGTAGAGGCCTATGCTTGAGCAACTCCATATTCTAAACTGCAGCCATCTTCTGAGCCTCTGTAGGTGAGAGGTGATATTTGAGATTACATGTGTTGTTCACCGGCAGTGAACCAGAGCAGACCAGTTCTTATCAGGAGGAATGTGCCTTCTTCGCATTGGCGTCAGAACAGAAGCTTGGCCAGCTGCTGTTGGGTGCTTGGTGTGAAAAAGTACAGGAATCTTGTGAGAAAGGTAGGCGGGTTCTTCCAGAAGCTTCGATAGAGGAGAGAGTTCTATATTAGAGAAAGGGGGTCCGACAGAGGGAGAGATTCAGATTCAGAGATGCAGGCAGAGAGAGTTTCTGAGAGGCAGAGAGCTTCTGAGATGCTGAGAGATGCTGATATGCTGAGCTGAGATGCTGGTCTGGACACAACCAGAGAGCGAGGGAAAGAGAGACGGACCCTTCTTCAGATGACAAGACGCCTAAGATTATGGTGAGGTGTTCGATGTATATCTAACTATATCTAACTATGCTTTTATTTTCAGGCTCTATGTATATCTATGATTGCTGCTAATGTTTACTGTGATGTTTAGTTATTTCTTTCTTTTGTCATCCTATTATCATGTAATAAAGAAACCCTAGAGCATATCATTTGTTGGTATTCCTTGTGAGGGATGGTTGAGACCCCTTTTTTTACCAAGTACTTACAGAGGGATGGGCGATTCCCCTCTAATGGGTAATTGTTGATACGGAAGGGAAAATGCCTCCCATCAGGGATGTCTAAATTACATTGCCAGGAGGAGCATGCGCTGTGTACCCTCTTAGATTAGGAGGTGGTGTGACTTGTTGTTATTTGCGAGCTCCTCAGCAATGGTATTATATATTGTCAGTGTTTATTCCTTTCTTGGGTAAGTATTGTGAAATGTGGTGTCTTTCTGTAACCTGAGAAAGGATGTGGTAAGTAATGACCTGGTGACTGACAGAAGAACCAAAACATAAGGAGAAACACGTCATTACAATTAAAAATGCTTAAAAACATTAAAAAGTATGTTACATATGTTAAAAAGCTCTAGAAGTCCTTTAAAATATGTCCATATATAGTTTGAGCAAATGAGCACTCCTGAAAGCCATGGTGCTCAGTAAGAGCGAGAAAAGAAAACAAATTGTTTAAAATTCCAATTTTCATTTGTTTTGGAAAAGAGGCCGGATTATTCCCAGCACACGGAGAGCCAAATGTTTATGTCTCCTGTGTGGGAGACACAACATCATTGCCGCTTGCCTTCGCAGACAACGGTCCCTGTAACACCTCACAGATCGGGTCAATTGAGCAAAGGTGATCTTCAGTTCCCACCGCCAACGCTGAGGAAACATTTGAAACATTCAAAGCAAGTGCGCCTGCAGTGGAGCCGGTATCCAATCCAACATGAGCTGAAGCATCCGGTGAAGGCTCTTAGAATGCAGACATCAACCTGGGCATACGCTGAGGATACTGTACTACGTGGGCCTTTAACGGGTCCAGCCATACATCCACGTTCTTAGGCGCAACCGATTGAAGTGTTAGACAGAGGTCCAACGCGCATTCTTGTCGGCAGAACAAGCAGAGGAGGACAGGCAAAACACAGTCAATCCAGACTGGTCAGTTTGATGGGAACAAAGACGCGCTTAGCTCCCGAAGGCGAGGTGTGCCAAGATGGAGTACCATGCGGTCACGGTAACGTCGCTCCAAGAGCTTTTTTCCATTTCCTTTGTGACTAGGACATCCATTATGTAGCAGAAAAATTAAAAAACGGATACCCACAACCAGTAGCAGGATTAGCGGTAGCCCTCCAAAAACGCTTCCCAATACGTACTGTATAAAGGCTGGAATCACTCCGAAAACTGTCTGAAAGGTGCTTAACAGTCCCGTACCGATGCGCGGTACCATTTCTCCGAAATGGAAAGGGCAATTTGTTTGTACCAGTGCCTGTATCTCAGCTGAGGACCTTGCAACCTGAAGATCAAAAGTCTTGCGCCCTGAGGTTAAGGGCACATCGTTCTGTAAGAGCATAGCTTTCAGTCGGCTCAAATAATCAAACCGTATAAAGCAAACATTCAACGAAGGCCATTACGGCATCTCCTTGACTGTGTGGGTTGGTGGAAGCAATACTTGGATACAACAAGTAACCCTGGAACTTACTTTGACTAGATAAGCGATGCCTGGAAGCATCCCACAAAAACATTGATCATTCTGCATTAAGTAACTCCCATTCGAGAGCCACCTGAACACGGGGGATCCCTTTAAATGAAAGGATAAATTTGCAACTGAACCATTACAGGCCCGGCGAAGTATAATATCCTGGCAAATTAGAGACCCACTTAATGAAGTATTGCAGTCTGTACCGGTGAGAATCACTTCCGTGTCCCCATTACTGCATTGTGGATCTATACAGTAATTCTAAAGATTCATGGATGAGGTCCTTACCCATTACTTCATATCTGCCTACCTGGTGTTTTTCTAGGCAATACTGGAATTGGAACATTGTTAATGGCAATGTTATATGGCCATGAATTAACCATTCAGTGGACTGTTATTCTGCCACAGTGAAAGGTAATTGGTCCAATTATTCAATGTGCAGCATTGTATATTTTGCACCTCTTTGTGCCATTATGGTCTACCTTTCTGTTGGATTATAAGCAGAAAACAGACGTCAATAAAATCTCACTGAAAAAGGTCACATAGTAAAAGTACAGCGTAATCTTGTTGTGTTGGGTACTTACTTGGTAGAGGTTTGACCCTTTTATAAATTCCAAAGTTGATTAAACCATGCCTCTCCAAATAACTATGTATCCTGTGAACTAAAACGGTATCACCTAAGGAAAAAATAGAAATAAAATATGTCAAACAGAATTTTTTCATAAAATTTTGAACCTATTAAAAAACAAAAAAAAGTGGTTCTACCCTGAGATAACTCACAGTGGCTTCATGGTTTAACATTTTTTAGAACTTGGAGATACATACATGATAATTAAAAAATAAAACACTGCAAGAACGTAAATGTAACCCGTCGAGCGAATGAGTGATGAGGCAGTGTTGAAAATACAATTAATAAGATGACTGCTCAAAAGACACTTTTTAGAACTATATTACATAAAAAAGCAACAAAAACACAAATGCAACAGACATGGATGAACAGGTCTGTTCGTATATGCAGGAAGCAATTAGAAACTTAGCAAATTTACTTTTAAGAAAGAAAATGGTTTATATAAAAGGGAGACTACAGAAAAAAATAGTTACAACCAGTAATGAGATCCAACATCAGCTTTTAGCAATGCAAGCCTCGGGCAGGAACTATCAAGTGACATTCAGGATTGGGTGCAAGCATACAAGGGTCATTTTAGTTGTGTTTATTATCATGCTGTGCTATAATGCACACCATTTTTTCAACAGCTATGAAAGCGCTATAATTTACTTGGTGGATTGGCAGGCAGTATACTCTTGCCATGCCACTGCAGCTGATCAATACACATTTTAAATTATTTACCACAACTGCACGGGGTGGTTAATCAGGTGTATGCATTAACTGCATTTGGCAACTTGTTTTCTGAATAGAGTTTTAGATTGGAGCAGCATATACCGATGGGGATACAGATGCCGAAGAGGTGCTGGAGGAGCAGTGGTAAATGAATGGTGAAGACTAATAGGAGGTAGGAAAAGGGCGGGGGTGGGGGTACAGAAGGGGGGAGGTTGTTTCATCCCAGAGCTGCTGATGCTTATTACGAGACTCAAGAAATTATTACAGCCATCTTTCTAAGGGCTATTTGTAGCAGGAAACACGTTGTGGCTGGTGATGTGTTCCAGAACACAACATTTCATTCTGCTGGCATGTTCAGACCTGCTATGCAGAGAGGACTAACTGTAATGAGATATGACTGCAGCTATTGTAAAGTGGTAATGAAGCTGTAAAGGTTTTTGGATTTGGGTATGAGTCTAGCATGTGCCTTCCAAGAGTATTATTGGGGAGTAGCAAAGCAGCATACTGTAATCCTTAATGAGTGCTTCTGTTGTATAAAATGGTGACGACCAGAGCTTATTCAACATCCTGAAACATGGCTTTGTATTATGACCGTTTTATTTTGTGAAATATGAAAAGTCTGAAATTGTTTGCAGTGGGGGCTGTTGTCATTCGTTCATCTAGTTAGAGGCAGCTGCAATCCACTTCTTTTTTTTTTTTTTTTTTAGAAGTGCAACATTTCACCAGTGGAGACAGATGAAGTGAAGACCTAACTGACTCTGGGGAAATGCGAGAGAATGATAGCCAGACTATAATTGTTGCTCTTTGCCAGGCATGCTACCATCTACTTCACAGATCAGAAAACATTTACTTGTAATTCTAATTCTCAATAATGGATATTCGTTTTAATTCATAAATGGTGGAATAAAGCTGTACTTGTGGGCAACCTTGGACCACATTTTTAAATAAATGTTTTCAACAAATAATTTAAACAAAACATAGTTATAAGGCAGTGTTTTCTACCATTTTAAAAATACATAAGACAATTGACCAAATCCGTTATAAAACAGTGCCTATGACTAAAAAAACACCATGATGGTGTTATGGTTTTAAATTACAAAGAAAACGGAATGGTAATCTTATACAATCTGTTTTAGGGTGAAAAATCGGACTCTCCTATTTTAACAACTCCAGAAGCTGCCTCCCCAAATGTATGGCAGGGACGTAGCTATTGTGCATGTTTATGAGTAAGAATGTAATAAGGCCTAAATTAAAAACGAAGATCCTGGTCTAAGGGGGGATGGTTACGTCATTTATCAACTTGGACAGAATACACATGATGAAGAATCGGGGTTAAAATCACTTAACTATCTCTAAATCAGACGATTCATTCTCATCTTAACAGCGGAGTAGAATAGCACGCTTAACTCAAATTCAGAAACATGAAACTAGGAGAATAAGTCATTGTTATGAAAACAGGGCACACAAGGAAGCTGAACTAGGGCACTAGGGCATTTGTTCAGAACTCTCAGTGTATACTGTAAAGTCTCTCAATAAAGTCCAGGCCACAGACCTGCAAATAACTGGAACAGAGATACCACTCATTGGAACAGTCATATCAGCATTCCTTCTGGTAGAGTGAGCCGTGAATTACTCAATATGGGAGTGCTAGCCTTCGGGTAGCAGTCAACAACATATGACTATCCACCTAGATGAGGACTGCTTAGAGGAGGCCAACTCCAAACGTAACAGAAAGATATTAGGACCATATGTTTTTAGTTTCATCTTAGTAATAACAAAAGAGCAATCCTTCCATTACGCAAGTCTGGCAAGGACAATGCTTGGGAATGAAGGTTGGGAGTCAAATAGTCTGACTGATACGTAAATCAGAGATATCTTTCAGAAGGAAGGAAGAGCGAGCCTTAAGAAAAACCTTATCGCGGTCAAAAACTGAAAAGTTAGGCTGACCTTGCATATGCAATCCTGTTTCGGCCTACCCTTCCGAAATTTCTTATAATATGGTTCTTCTAAATCCTCTGGTGTTTGCTCACCTGCATTAGCGTGCAATAGAGCGGAGACCCTCGGGGGGAGGTCTTGGGTCCCTTGAGAAATCTTTAACCACCGGAGTTGTGAAAAAATGCCTGAAGAGGCCATTTAAGACAGCTGATAATGGCAAACCTACATTAGTAGGAAAGCCCAGGTTTAGAACGGTAAATAAGATAAAGTAGTAATGTTTCTTCCTGGCACGTTCTCAGGTCACCTATTAGAGTGAATCTGCCTCCAACCATGAGCTTGTCTTGCGAAAATCCCGAGATGAAGAACAAGACTGAAGATGAATGTAGGATTAGAGATAAAATCAGATGTGAAGTGGAGCAATGCCCAGAGGCAGTGCACTCACATGTGATGTGTGGCCAAAGGTGCAATGGACAAAATGGCACAGCACTCCATTCACTTAAGAGAATTGGTAAAGCGTATTGGAGTAAGGCACAGACCTTTCTGTAGTTGAGGAGGTAGAGAGTTGGAATTCTGCTAAAATGAAAAGTATGGTTGGCAGGAAAAAGATAACTAAGACATTTAGTTGTTCAAGTGAGATTTGGATTCATAGGAAGCAGTAAAGGCTGGTTGACCCAGAGACCCGACCAGGGCAAGGAGACAGTACGATGCAACACCGACCACGGACCAATGAGAAATATTATCTTAGAATGTTAATGGCCTACAGAATAGAATAGCGAGGTGGTGTGCAACACCTGAAACAAGGGCCAGATTAGATCCTCCTTCAATAGACCCACCTACTAGTGCAGGTTCTTGGGCAGAGGGAGATATACCATATTTGTACACACTGGCTTAACCCTGAAATCAAGTGGTACAGGTTTACTGGCTAAAAAAGCCCTTTGGTATTTTACAAAACTCAACAGATCCGATTGGATGTTATGTAGGCATTTATGAACCGTGGGACAGGATAAAATTTACCATTTCAATGTATATGCACCACCTAGGTTACAGAAAGTGGTTAGTGTAGGCCTCCTACTTTTCGGAGCAACGTCCACAATACTACTATTGGTGTGGATTTTAAAATCTGTTGTCAGTGGTGATGGACAGATTGACAGGCCATACAAGTCACACTGCCCCAAATAACTCAACTTGTGAAGACTATGCAACATGCAGATATATGGAAATGAAACATTTCAGACAGAGGCTATATGCACTTCTTGGGGGCACATGATTCACTCTCAAGGACTGGCTCTCAAGAATAAACAATTTTTTCATCACAGGTATTGAAATCCCACGCATGGAAAGAGTAACCCATCAGCCAAGAGGTAAACCTGACCCCTCAGCACTCATGTTGACAAAAAGCAGGTGCCAAGATTGTAATGGTGAACAGTGGTAACTAGACACTTGTTATTAAAAAGATGGAATCTGTAAAGACACCTACGGAAACAACTACAACTTATTTTTCAGAGCAGAGCCAAATCAAGAATAGGCTACGAAAAACAGCCAGATGGCAAAAGCTGTTAGCACTTGAGGAGGCTAAGAACACAGAATGAAATACAATAGGTAACTCAACAACTGACACGATATGCGACGTCTAGACGATATGTGACGTCTAGAATTAGCTCAAAATTACAAACAGAGACAAGGTATTTTACACACCAAACAGACAGTATTTAAGCATCCAGATAAAGCTCTATGAAGTTGGAGACATGGCAGGAAGCCTCCTATCCAGGTTGAGGAAGGCAGAAGGAAGCAAGATGGGTAGATGACAATGGATGAAAAAGGGAATATTGTCTCCTTGAACAGAAAATTAAGCAGGTCTTTGGAGATTACCGCACAAATCTATATGCAGTAAAAATGCAAGGAGAGGCCGACAGGGTGATCTTTTAGAAAGGCTAAATGCTACCAGATTGACAGAAGGAGAGAGGACGGCCCTGGACCAGGAACTCCTTATTGAGGAAGTCATCAAGGCCATAAAACAACTAAAGAATGGGAAAAGTTCGGGACAGAATGGTCTACCAGCGGGTGTATGCCCCAGCTAAGAGCACACTTGCTAAAAAGGAATACTACTGCAGACCGCCAACATGCCACTATTACAGTCTTCCACAAGAGAAATAAACAAAGTGAGTGCTGCATATATTGACGCATTGCTGCTTAATGAGGTTAAAACAGTGGTTGGATAGGACATAGGGAATCAGGGAACCTTTGGGATTCCTCTTCTCAGTGCCGAGAAGACATTTCACTCTATAGATTGGGGTATCTGACAAATGGAACATTTTGGTATTAGCCCATCCTGAGCATGGGTGACCCTCTTATATTTAGCGACAACAGTGGTGATGTGAAGAGAGCACTCTTCTCTACGTTTGGGCTGGGGCAAGGTATAAGGCAAGGATGTCTCCTTTTGCTACCGTTATCCTCTGGCATACAAATTGAGCCCAAAAATCAAGGTATTTAATTGCTTTATGTCGAAAACTATATGTCGACAATGTATTTCTGTACATAGTGGATCCACCTCAAATAATTCCTGCAGTGTACTCAAACTTTCAGGAAATAGGGGAGAATCTGGGGTACTGTATACATTGTCTGAAAATAAATGAGTGGCACATGTAGAGATCATGGTCATGGACATCCAAATAACGGAAGGACTTAAATATCTTGGTATAGAAGTCACCAGAGACAAGAAAAGGCTTAGGGATTCAAATTTAATAGGGTTTTAACACATATCAAATTAGATGAACTATGAATTCCCAACTTTAATATTGGGGAAAGCAGCCATCTTTAAAATGAGATAGTTTTCAAATTCTTGCACGTGCTTTACAACATTCACTATCTGTGCCCAGACACCTTGCATTAATTTGGCAGGGATTCTCAATGCACAGAACAACCCATTGGTATATCTGGATAGGTTATCCATGTCATATGTCAAATGTATAGATCATGTGTTGAAGGTAAGGAAAGATGCAGGCTCCTAAGGGCAAGGTGTGAGGCAAATATGAAGTAAGACTACAACCTTTACAGGACTAAACAATTCAGGAACATTAACAAATTTGCAACCGTATATGCACTGACTGATCATTTTCTTAATGTACACCCACACAATAAAAAGTATACTTCGGCAGGAATAGAGATTATTAACAATCACCCCAGGGGGGAACCATGAGCTTAAACTCTGCAGAAAAGAGAGTGAACTAATCCTCAAATACCACACTGTGGAAAAAAATGTGAACAGGGATGCCGAAAAGCATCATTAGTTACATGAGGATTACTCTGGAATTGTCGGTATCATGTATTGCCCCTAATATCTTTTTTTCTGTCTACTCACTCTAAAGGTCAGTGATAATTCCTCCAAGAATGCTCTACACCTAATGGATTCTCTTTGATCAAAAACGAGATTTCTACTTAATTTAATACATCAAGACTTTACCAGGGTCTATAATTGGCAGAATTCTGTTTCACCTACCCTTTGGCCATACACAGAGACCATAGGTGATACAATAACTCCATTTAATATTCTACTATTCTCCCCCTTCACCCAGAACATGCTCAGCACACATCTTACCCCAGCACCAATACTAACTTTCTATCACCCCTGGAATGCTAACATGGCACCCACACAGTGTGCCCAATAGTATCCCCAGATACTGAATGTTACCAATTGACTTCTGGCCTTCCCTTAGAACGAATATCAATTTCATAGTCTATGTTGACTTGCCGCCCAAGTACGAATTTGTCGGGTACAGACCATCACACAAGTCATCCACAGCTTGTATCGCTTCAAGTCTAAATACCTGCAGTTCCTCCACTCCAAGATGGCAACAGCCATGCTGTAGCTTTAGTCATTATTTATTGTTTCCCCATTCTAAGATGGCGACAGCCATGCTGTTGAATCACTTCCAGCCATGGACCTTGCAGGTTGAATCTGGAAGCATACAGAATATTTTAATGAGATGACTTCAGCAGCGTCTCATGGATGACGGCAGTAATATTTTGTCTTGACCAACCTTGTGAACCGCAAGTGACTCCTCCGACCGACTTAGAGGTACTGCTATCAATTATGGCTTGCCGCTATTTTACCTGACTGAGTCATTTTTTAGGTCTCGCCTGTCGATGCGCATGCGCATCGAGCAAGGCGAGAGTATTGGGACTTATCCGCTCTTTATCCACACTGCAAGGAATCGTGGCGATTCCTTGCAGTGCCCGTGACTTTTAAGCTCAATGCGCATGCGCATTGAGCTTAAAAGCGCGTGCACGTCCGTCTTTGTTTACCCGCTCCGCCCCCTCCCCTTCCCGCCGTCTCGCATTTCCCCTGTCGCACTTCTCCTCCCCCCTCCCCTCTCTTCCCTCCGTCTTGTTTATTGTACCCGCTCCGCCCCCTCCCCTTCCCGCCGTGTCGCATTTCTCCTCCCCCCTCCCCTCTCTTCCCTCCGTCTTGTTTTCATCTTTGTTGTCTTCCTTTGTGACTGTTTTTCTATCTATATCTTCCTCGGTCTTTCTTCGTTTTCTGTCTTTCTCTGTTTAGCTCTGGGTCACCATCGAGTGTGCGGGCCCACCACCACAGGCACAATTTAAACACACCTTAGCTGTTAAGAAAATGTTACTTCCAATTCCGCTAAAAGGCAAATGTATCAGTGGAATAAAAAAAGATTCCCGATTTGTTGTACATTAAAGCACAGCTGCTGTGAACTGCCATGGTTTTCTGTATAATGGAAAATATTGCCGGTAACTTGAAGTTTGGATCAAATCTTTAACAAAATTATGTTACATGTCTGTATGCAGCGTGAAAAAAAATAAGTATTTTGAAATGGAAAAAAATGAAAATAAGTGGGCAATTTCCTCAGCTGCTGTATAAATCTAAAGATTTCCAGTTTATTTTTCATGGAATTTTGCACAAGCTCTATTTTTCAGTACTTAAAATTACAGCTCTTACCGTCAAACCATTAAGTCGAACCGTTTTTAAAAACATTTTTTATGCTGTTACGGTAGATAGAACACTGCCTAAAGTAGCTGACATCTTTCCGAATGTCCCTGCCTACCATATAGTTTCTAGTTTGCTACAGAGGCGTGGCAGGATCGGCATCTATAGCATGCCTACGAACCCTTACCCTCCCCCTTTTGTTTCAAGTTTGTCTTGCCACTTGCCCCATTCTGCGTGTATTTTGCTTCATTTCCCCATTCTTGGTTGTGTTAATCCTTATCGCTCGCGCATTTATATCTTAAATGACCTGACGATTTTCAAAATCTCCTTTAGCAACACTACCACCCCTCCCCCCCACCACCACCATATCTCCTCCCTGACTCCCTAATATGCACTTCAAAATTTGACCTAGAGTGTTAGAGAGCTGTTATTATGTGAACCTGCGTGAGATCGAATGAGTGGGTGCCATCCCTTGCATACCACTGTGTATCACCTCGGGTGGTCTTCTAGGCGCCCTGGTCCTGCTTCAGACGTCTGTCGAGTTAGCTCGAGCGGTTTGCATTATAACAAACGCTCATGTGCCGTCCGCTTCGTAATCTTTACCTGCAGAAGAGACTTGAATCATCGAAGATAGATTGAGTTAGCCTGGCAGAATTTCCATGCCTGCTTTAAGTGCGTCACAGCATTCTGCTCTCGCCTGGTCATGCTGTTTTCCCTGGAATGACTGTTTTGCTAAGCAGATCCCTCTGTCATTGTTCCAGCATGCTGCTTCACGGGCTACATTACGGAATGCAGCACTGTCTTAATTATTTGCATTTGGCACGCGACCTTCTAAATCTGCATCCTGTCAGGCAGTTCCATTTTCGGTGCGCCTTGCACCTTTTCCTGGAGTCTCCTGCGTGCATTGAAATGTACTTTATCCGTATTCTCTGAAGTTATCCAAGTTCTGGCAAGCACCATGCAGGAGTCCTGCAACACCGCCGCTGCTGCCGTGAGCAATTCACGGATTTCCGGCTATTTGCGCGTCCACAACACTGTACGCAGAACAAGAACATCTGGGGGCGCCGCCATGCTTTCAATAATCTCCAAATTCTCCACGGACCACCCTCCGGCGTTTTTCACAAAGCTGCTCCTATTTCACACTCCCCAGTCTCACGTGGTACACCCCTCCTACCAGCCTTAGTGGTACTCAACCCATACCAACCCCAGAGATCTTCTTGCCATTCCAGCTTCGCGCGGGTTCTCTGTCCTGCCACTGTCCCAGTGCGTTTCTACCCTGGGAATGCCCCACCGTGCGCCGGTCACAATATCTCACACAGTTCGCACCTTGCTGTCTCGCTGTGGTGCTCTCTCTGCCCTGCAAATCTCTGGCCGTTTTCCCGCTCTATCAACTCCCAGTGGTATTTATGCTATAGCCCCCTCCTGTGGTATTTCTGCCCCCCATAGCTTTGCGGTCCCTCACTCACCCTCAACCCCTCACCCTCACTCACCCTCACTCACCCTCAACCCCTCACTCACCCTCAACCCCTCACTCACCCTCAACCCCTCACTCACCCTCACCCTCACTCACCCTCACCCTCACTCACCCTCAACCCCTCACCCTCACTCACCCTCACTCACCCTCACCCTCACTCACCCTCACCCTCACTCACCCTCAACCCATCACCCTCACTCACCCTCACCCTCACTCACCCTCAACCCCTCACCCTCACTCACCCTCAACCCCTCACCCTCACCCTCACTCACCCTCAACCCCTCACTCACCCTCACTCTCACTCACCCTCAACCCCTCACCCTCCCTCAACCCCTCACTCACCCTCAACCCCTCACCCTCAACATCAACCCCTCACCCTCACTCACCCTCACCCTCACTCACCCTCACTCACCCTCACTCACCCTCACCCTCACCCTTACTCACCCTCACTCACCCTCACCCTCACTCACCCTCAACCCCTCACCCTCACTCACCCTCACCCACCCTCACCCACCCTCACCCACCCTCAACCCCTCACCCTCACACAGTGGAATAGGTCTCGGAGCATTTGAGTTAGAGCTTTTAGAAATGTTTATGTTTTTTTTTTTTTTAATTCTTTAGCATTGGCTACAGGAAACAAAAATGCTAAAGATTTACAAAAAAACCCATAAACAATTCTAAAAGCACTAACTCTAATGCTGCGAGACCTATTGCATTTCCAATGCTTGTTTTATTTGTAACAGACCCCAAATCCTTACAGATCGTAGAAGGTCCCCCAGGCTAGCCAGATCAGTGAACACACTGCCCCGCTTTCAAGTAAGTAGTTTCCCAGAAATTAAGGGGCTACACAGGCATATATGGATGATATCGCCCTTATAGAAAGCTAAAGAGATAATAATATGTTTTGATCTTCAGGAGACTTGGATACATTCCGATCCAAGGACCTTTCCATAATCGTGTCACCATTCCTTATTGTAAGACTGCTGACTAATGGCATTGACGCCAAGTCTCTGGTCCTTCTGGATGACTGGGAACATACTATGACTTAGCCAGTTTGCAATTAACGCGTTGAGATCTGCACCATGGAACCACGCACAAATTTAGGAGACTATGTTCAGTCCTTAGATCGCTGACCTTGAATCGAGGAATATACTATTATTCAATAGGCTCCAAGGAATAATTGAATGTGCAGCACAGACACAGGTAAATAAGGTCTTTCCCACAAGTACCACTGTAGAAGTTTACTTACATATCCATAATAAGGCTTCAAACAAAATTGATCACCACATGTATTCACATATGGCACAGTAATACCATGTATAGGACCTGGATAAACAAACCAACTTAGGAAAATCTTTATTTATTTTTCTATTGTGCATCTTCGTTACCTTTTTACTGCGGAAGAAGCGGTGTCTTATGAATTCCTTTCGGACCCCCAATGCATTTCAGGATGTGTATGTACACATTATTTTCCCTTTATAGCCGCGGATGCCTCTCTATCTAATCACGGTAATTTTCTTTTGATAATTAATCACTTCTTTAATCTTTATGAACAACATGGATCATTTGCTTTGATACTGCAAATACTATTTTCATTATTTTACCACATGCTCCTTCTTTGGACAGGATAATGTGATACTAAGATATTGTACATACGAAGTCTTCCCCATGCTCATCTTTTAACATGACATTATGACCTTTGCCGACCAAAATTAATGGTGGCTTTATGATTTGGAAACTGCGATATCTTCCGATTGATTAGTGGAATTTGAGACCTTACATTGACTGTATTTATAAATGAATAGATCATTACATTTTTTGTTTAACTATTAGAAAATTAGTTAGTTACCTGTAACTACATTTCTCCAGTATTGGTATTTTTCATAGATTCACATGCTTGAATCATCCCATTGTCATAGTGGGAGTTCCAAGGTATCCTTATAAAAGCAATAGTTAATATTATCATAGGCTACAATACATTGAACAGTCACTGCAATAGCCTATCTACTTTCTTTTGTAAAAAAAGAACCAAACTTAAGCAAAAGCCAATCAGGCAACAGCACCCTGTAGAACACTCCCAAGAGAGGCTGATTTTCAAGCACACGTGTGAAACTATATACTTTGAGGAAACAAGGGAAGACTCTCAGGGGATGAGGATGGGTCGCATGTGATTCTATGAAAGATACCAATACTGTAGAACAGTAGTTACAAGTAAGTAACTAATTTTCTTCTCCGGTATTGGATCTTTCATTGAGTCACATGCTTGAATCAGAGTAGCTAGCAGACCAGCAATTGGTCCACTCTGCGTAGCTGCTTAGTTCTTTGCAAATAAAACTTAAGACATCATTTAACATCTAAGGAGTGAATAGATTTCCCTGCTGGAGGATGGATTTGGTAAAAATGTGCGGAGGACAACAGGTTCAATTAAGGTGAAACTGAGTTGTAGGCAGATGGATATGGCCTCTGAGGCAGAGTGAAGAGATGGAACCTTCACTAGCCAATCGTCGGGAGACAGGAAAATCTGCGGGCCTTGTAATCGTAGGTGTGCTGCCAAAGGAGCGAGACATTTGGTAAATACCGAGGAGTTGAGCGGAGGCCGAAGAGAAGGACCTTGAAGTGATAGTGCACGATTGCCAGAGTGAAATAGAGATGTGTGGCATTGATGGGAATATGGAAATAAGCGTCTTGTAAATCAAGGCTGGTCAGAAAATCTGAATGGTCATAAGCTGCAATTCCTCCTCCTGGCAAGTCACCATGCAGAAGTATTTTTTCTGTCAATATTTGTTGAGCTTTGAGGTCCATAATGGGACAACAACCTCCCGATTTGTCTTCACAAGAAAAAAGGGGGAGTAGAAGCCCATTCCCCTTTAAGAGCGTGGTATTCTTTCTATGGCTCCTTTTTGTAGCATGACAAATGCCTCCTTCCAGAGTAACTGAGATGGCAGAGATTTTTGTGGTGGATGAGGACGTGCTACTGTAACAAACTCCAGGGTATAGGCATACTTTAATGTATCCAGGACCCATTTGTCTGTGGTAAATTTTTTACATTAAAATAGTGTGAGATGCAAGCTCCTCTGGCTAGAATGATGGGGAGTGTGCAGCATGCGCCGGGATACCGTCACTGTTTCCCAACAGTGTCCCTGGATTGTACAGGTTATTTACGCCTGGGTTGCTTGGAGTATGCAGCTTGCGATGGTGCATGATATGTTTGTTGATGTTGTTAGAAATCGTGAAATGAGTGATAGGTCTGAGGTTGATATTTCTGGTAACCCCCACTAAATGAATAGGTTGCTCTACCACAGGCTCAACAAAAAGGGGTCTTCCTATATTGGAGCATGCCCAAAGCTTTAGCAGTTTCGGTGTCTGCCTTAATGGGCTACAAGGCATCAATGAGCTTACCGAAAAGCACATTGCCATCAAAAGGCATATCTAGGACTTTACTTTGCACCTCTGGGCCAAATGTTGTTGTCCTCAACCAACCTTGACGTCTAAGGACGGCTGCTCCAGCGAGTTGATGAAAGGCCAGGGGAGCCACATCCATGGATGCATCAATGATCTAGGAGACAGATCTTTCACCTTCTAGAAGAATCTTTTTAGTCTCTAGTCTCTTGTCTACTGGAAGCAGGTCCACATATGGAGCAATATCGGACCACACTTAGTGGTCATATCTGCATAATATCACTAATGCCTTGGCCACATGCACAGTAGTGCCAGAGGTGGTGGTAAACCTCTTGCAAATGTTATCAAGGCACCTCTCTTCTTTATCAGGTGAAGCAGTGATAATCAGTGAAGGATTCCTTGACCTCCGTTGTACAGCTTGAGTTCTTACAAAGTCTGGTTCCGGTGTCCTAAGCTGGAGCATCATCAGGAGCCTTGTATTTTTTGTATTTTTCTAGCCAAAACTGCGATCACTAGCAGGTGTTCTCATGACTTTCACACCTTCCGCCCAAATATGGTGTATTATAGTGATTGCTCTCACAGTCTTCTGAGATTGGCATTTAAAATCATAAAGAAAGTAGTCAGAATGTTTGACTGTCCTCGGTAACTAAAAGCGAGAAGCTGCACTCCATCAATAAATGGAAACCGCCAATGTCCTCCAGCGGAGAACCCGCTGTCTGAGGAGATGGTAAAGCAGGTGTTGACATTATGTAATCTTACCACTAATTGCCAGCTGGCCTTGTACCTTGAAGTTCACCTTCCTCTACATCCCCATCATCAGAGGTGTCATGTGGATGTAGAACACTATCTGTTGCGGGCGACATCATAGGCAAAGGCTCAGACATGCGTGGCGGAGAGGCTGGTGGAGGTGCACTCGTCTAAGGCAAAAAAAAAGTACAATAATGCTGCAACAAGTCTTGCAATTTTTTAACTAACTTCACAGGAAGGTGCACCATGTATTGCACCTTTGCATGTGGAGTGTGAAAGTCCTGCTGATAATAACCCTCATTGCCCTCTTCATCATAGTCCTGATACTTGATGTGAAGGTGAGAGGGACTGTGGGCAGGGCCAAACAGGTCATATTCATCAGAATTTTCAAAGAATGTTGAAGGAGGTAAAGGCAAAATCAGTCAAGGATTCTGAAGAAAACGCCTCGTCAAAGGTGTCGTCGACTGATATAGTGGTGTAAGTTGTAACACAGACGGTTGTCTGAGGCTCGGTGTAGTATGCAGCATAGTCAGCTTTGTCAAAAGCAGTGAAGTCTGTGTCATCCTAGGGGACGGTGCCATCGGCTGCACAATCTTTTTAGAGACTGTAATCTCCACAGAAGGCTCTGAAGAGAGTTTCCCATGTTTTGAGGTCAGATGAGCTTTCACCTCAGCAGGAAATTGAGGTTTTCCTTTTTGTGAGGGACCTCCTGTTTCATGATTGGATTTTTTAGAAGCTTTTTTATTACCCTCAGGAGATTCTTGTGACCTTTCTCTGCTTTTACATTTTTCCTAAGAGGTATGTGAGGCAGAGCTTTCCTCATCATCAGAGATGACATCAGAATTACTTTGAAGTCTCTGCAGACAAATCAACAACTTACCCTCTCTATCTTTAAGGGTTTTGGTTGAGAACGTTCTAAGAATCTTGCAATCCTTTACCTTATGCCGGGGGTACACACAGTTAATACAGTTCTTTTGGTGATCTTCAAGATGGAGTTTCCTCTTACCGAATGTTCCAAATGACCTGAAGAGACCTTTCTTTGAAGAATCGGGCATTTTCTAAAAAATATCTGGTACTTTTGTAAGAAAAAACTGAGCAGGGCCCAGGGAGACTCCCTGTCACACGATGTGCATTCAAAAATCTGAGGAACTCAGCCTCCCTTGGGAGTGTTCTACAGGGTGCTGTCTCCTGACTGGCTATTACTTAAGTTTGGTCCTTTTTTTTTTACAAAAGAAAGTAGATAGGCTATTGCAGTGACTGTTCATTGCATTGTAGCCTATGATCTTATTATCGACTGCTTTTATAAGAATACCTTGGGACTCCCACTACGACGATGGAGATGATTTAAGCATGTGAATCTATACAAGATCCAATATTGGAAAACTGTTTATTGTTTTTTTAAATCTTTTAATTAACAAAACCACAAAGAAAAACATCAGGTGACTTTCGACGCTGCCACATTTGTCATAGATACATTTCCATACTTCAAAATAATACATGCAGAATAACGTTAAGGGATCACAGGGACTCATGCGCCACCACTTCATCCTGACCTATCGGGGGAACACAAATATCTCCACGATATCGATTCCAGGTCTCCCAAACCTTCCCCCACTTTGCAGGACAACCCCTGGCAACGTAAACCGACCTCTCCTTGAAAATGCACCAATTCAGGTCTTCCATCCACTTCTCGACTGGGGCGGTTGGCTAGCTCCCCACCTCTGAGCAATGTTACGCTTGGCTACCATACATGCCAGGGTCACCCATTGTCACCCATACGCACTCAGATCCGTAGGTTCCCAAACATTCAAGATGCACCTGCGGGCCTCCGGTGCTATCTCCACCTCCCAGCACATCTCGCATCGTATCATGAATCTTTACCCAGTATTCCTGTATCTCTGCACAATGCCACAAAATATGCATAAAGGTTCCAAGCTCTCCGCACCCCCTCCGACACTCCCCACTCTCCGCACGACCCATGTGCACCAGCCGGGTCCCCGTGACATACGACCTGTGGAGAATCTTTAGTTGCACTAGCCTGAGTCTCATTTGAATAGCCACTACCTTTGGAGAGGAGACCGCCTCCCTCCAATCCTAGTCATCCAGTTCCAGCTCATCGGCACCCCATTGTGTCCTAATAGTTGCCAGCGGGTCCTCCATATTATTAATAAGTTTCTTATATATTAATGAAATGGCTTATACCGGGAGATGACCGTCTAACACTCGATCTTCCAGGGGGGAGGCGTCTGGGAGCGTAGTGCCTCTGGGAATGTGTGTAAGTAAAGCATGCCTTATTTGGAGGTAGCGGTAATGCTCGCTCTCCTCAAGGTGGTATTTTTCCTGGAGGGAACCGAACGGGTGAACTGTGTCCTGTCCCCAAACATCCTTAATCTGCGTGATCCCGATAAGATTCCATTTGTCAAATCCCTCTGAGTTCCACAAACTGCCCAGCCTCTCCGAGTTCCACAATGGGGTGGTAAGTGTGATTTTCCCCTCCCACTTAAGATGCCGATTAGTCGCATGCCATACCTGCACCGCATGTGCTGGCGGTCCAGCGAGGGGGAATCGATTAGATCATATAATGCCCTCGTGAAGTTGCCCCCTGGCACCTCCCAGCGGTCCATAGCCTACCCGGGGTCTCCGGGAAGCCCATATATGGCATGGTTCACCACCGCTAACTGGGCTGGCCCAATAATATTTCCGCAGATTTATTATTTATTTATATGACTTTTATAGCGCGCAAATACCCTGAGGTGTCTCGGCGCTGCCAAAATCTGATGCTGAGGAAGGTGCTGATTTATTATTGATTAAAAAGCCATGCTTTAACTGTTTCCGAAAAATCATTAAGGAAGGACTGTTTTTTATATGTTGAGGAAGAGAGTTCCAAATTCTGGATACTGATACTATAAATCGTCTGTCTCCCCAATTCACTCTTTTTGTTCGCGGTATTGGAAGCAAGCGGGCTGAGGATGAACGTAAAGTTCTTTTGGGAATGTAGGAGCCTAAAGCTTTTTAAAAAAAATCTGGGCCTGTGTTATTCATAGCTTTATACGCGATACAGAGCGCCTTAAACTTGATACGACTCCTAACAGGGAACCAGTGGAGATCTGGCAAGCCTATCCCACCGTCATACCAGGGGAGAGTAAGCTTAGAGAAGACGATGCGAGGCTTGCCCTCCCAAAGAAACTGCCTCTGAAGTGCCTCTATTTCCCTAAAGTAGGATGATGGTACCGGGTCCACTGTGTTCTGAAGTGCGTACAGGAATTGGGGAAGGGCCATCATCTGAAAAAGCACTGCCCTACCCATAAAGGAGAGTGGGAGTGCATTCCACCTCATCACATCCCCCTTAAATCGAGACAGTGGGGGGGGGGGGGGGGGGGGCAAGTTTTTAGCATATTTTAACTTCGGGTCTAACGTAACATAAATGCCGAGATATCGAAATCCTACCGGTTCAATTTGTATCGGGCAGGTACTCGGGATTACCGGAGGATCCCCTCTAAGGACAAAGAGCACCGATTTCGACCAGTTAATTGCAAAGCCAGAGTATCTCCCGAATATAGCAAGCACATCAAGAAAACATATCAAGGATTCCCTAGGATTGTTGAGGTAAAGCAGGATATTGTCCGCGTATAACGAGATCTTGTCCTCCCATTCCAGCGTCCAACGCAGCCCTCTGATCGACCGGTCCCATCGGACCCATGCCGCTAAAGGCTCTAAAGCCAGGGCAAATAGGAGCGGGGACAAGGGACACCCCTGTCTCGTGCCTCTGCCCAAAAGGAAGTCGGCGGACTTTCGATTATTCACCACTACCCTGGCAAGGGGATCGGCACACAAGAGACGGACCCAGTTAATAAACTCTGGCCCAAAGCCCATCTTCCCCAGGACTGCGAACAAGTAGGGCCACTCAACCCTATCAAAGGCCATGGTGGCATCCAAAGATACCAGCACCGCCGGCTCCAGTATTGTCGGGGCCCTGCCCAGTATCCTGTGCAGCCTCCGTGGGTTAAGGGCCGTATTGCGATGTGGCATGAAGCCGGATTAATCCGGGTGGACCTGGGTGGTAATGACTTTAGCTAGCATCGTCGCCACTAGCTTCGCCAGAACTTTAGGCTCAGCGTTCAGCAACAAAATGGGCCTATAGGAGGAGCAGAGCTTCCTGGGCTTACCCGCTTTATGAATGACAACAATATTCACTACTCGCTGGTCGTAGGGGAGCCGACTCCTCTCTTTACTCTGTACAAACATGGTGCGAAGAAACGGAGCAAGCCTGTTTGCACTCAGTTTATACTGTTCTATAGGGATGCCGTTCGGGCCCGTGGTCTTCCCGGAGTGCACTCCTCTGATGGCCTGTGCTACTTCATCATTCGTGAGTGGGGAATCTAAGTATTTCTGATCATCTTCCGATAGCATGGGCATCTGAATGTCATGGATCATGGCCGAGTTTTCATCCTCTGTGTATACCCCTACAGACATATACACTTCCCCATAGTATTCCGAGAACACATTTGCTATGGTTTGCGGGTCGGTTATTGTGTCAGAATCGCCTCTCTGCAACTCCGGTACTAGCCACGACGCCCTCTCTCCCTTCTCAAGCCACGCTATCAGTTTGCCTGCTTCATCACCGTGTTCATATATCCTGCTCTGGGTCTCACTGTGTTGTGATTTGGCCCTATCTCTAGCTAGGCCCCTATATTCATCCTGGAGGAGTTTCAACCGGTGTGTACCTACCGGAGTCGCGTCCTTAGCTACCTCAATGTCCATACTGATCACCTCCGCCCGTTCTATTTCGGCCTGACGTTTCCTCTTTGTCCCTGCGACCAAAGATAAAACCTCCCCTAGAATAACAGTCTTGTACGCCTCCCACGGAGTTTGTGCCGAGTCTACAGAATTCTTGGTAGAGGGGTCTCAGGTGCCATGCGTTTCCAACCGGAGCCAAATCGGTGAGTAATCAGATATTCCCCTTCCCAGGTGTCGCACCTCCCGGACCGCCGCCACCTGGGCCGTCGGTATCAGTACATAGTCTATTCTGGATAGGGTGTGGTGTGCGGCGGACACGTGTGTATAATGTACCCCTCTTAGGTTGTTCAACCTCCAACCATCAATAAGGCCTGTTGTTTCTAATAAGTCGGGAAGCAAACTCTGCGCCGGCCTCAGAATGTCGGTCTACCTCTCCATCCACCACGTGTTAAAGTCCCCACCCATGGGCAAAGTCAGGAAGATTGCACCCAGATCTCAGAAAGTGTCAGTTTGCAGGCCTGGTGGAACATAGACTGACATGAAAGTGACAGTCTTCCCTTCCCACTGCCCCGATACGCCGATATATCTGCCTCGATGATCAGCCCATGTGGCCTGTATGTCTATGGGAAAGTAATTTTTCACCAAGACACCTACTCCCCTAGACCCCCTGGTGAATCCAGCATGTGCCACCAGCATATAATCCGCTTTTTGTAAGGCCATGCAATGATTACCAACTAGATGTGTCTCCTGCAGTAGCACTACATCTGGGGAATGCCGCCTAATCAACTGGTTCAACATTCCCCTCTTGATTTTGTCTCCGAGACCATTCACGTTCCAACTAATCACATTTATTCCGATCCTCGTCTAACAGTTGATATTATAGTAGTAAGGAATCAGCACAATCATAGCTATGGCACCAGATGCAAAAATAAAAATAAAACGAATTGCAAATAAAACTGCACACAATACAATCCCAAAATCGAAAAACCCCATCCCTCTAAACCTCCCTCCCTGCACCCCTGCATATGCTGTCGCGCATCCCCAACCAGCAGTGTGCCCGTCGCCCAAATTCTAACCTACGAACTAACTAAAAGTAGTAAGGAGGAGGACCAATACCCCGCCTCGCCTCTCCAGCCCCCCCAAACACATCCCCGGAATTCGGGGAAATCCACAGCAATCCTAGAGTTAAACGAGTCTAGTCAAGAAATTGGCTGTGGAACCACCCCACCCCCTGACATTCCAATACTGCGTGTAAATTCCTACGGCTTTCTTCATTCTTGTTCCTATTGTTCATCTCCTCCACCTCGGTCTCGTTCCTCTGGCCCGCTCGGATGCCTTCTGTCCAACCAGTCCGACTCCACCTCAGGGTTATCAAAAAAACAGGCCTTCCCGTTGACTTCCACACGCAGGCGGGCCGGGAACATCATGGTGTATTTCAGTCTCTTGTCCCCGAGTTTCTTCTTCACCGGTAAAAAACTCTGATGTTGTTTCTGCACCATCTGAGTAAAGTCCGTGTCATCCAACAATACGATGGCCATTCCCGAACTGTAGGGGGGTCCCGGCTCGAGCCGCCTGCAAGAACACATCTCTGTCACGAAAATTCAGGACTCTGCAATCATTGGGTGGGGAGGGCCCGGGCATGTATGAGAGCGCTCGACTGTGAAAAGGTTACTCAGTCCCTTGGGCTTGAGGACAATGTTTTTGACAAACAGATCCGGAGCCAGGCCTTCTGTTTTCTCGGGCACCCCAAGAATGCGTATGCTGTTACGCCTAGCCCTCCCCGCGTATTCATCAAGCTTGCGATCCGTCAGGGCGCGTGAGGTCTTTAGGTCTCTTACCTCTTGCTGTAGCAACACCACGTCATCAATCAGACTGGCAGTCTTGATATCAAGTGATTTGACTTTCTCACTTGCCTTCATAAGATCCGCCCGTATCAAGTTTACCTCAATCGTGACTGTGTCCAATTTATTATCTAAAGCTTCAATTTTTTGGCCCAGAGACGCCTGGACCCCACTTATGGCTGCCCTGACATCCGTGAGTGTTGGTTCAGTGAGAGAGCCCGTACCGTCTCCCACCGCCAACTGAGCCCACTTCATTTTATTTGGGGAGCCTTTAGGCATGGTATATCGGTCCAACTTGTTGGATTGAATATTTTTAGATCCCTTGGAGGATCTGGGCAGGGACTTTTCGGTGTCTGGCTTGGTCGCCATTTAAACGCCGTTGCTTCGCCACGACCAGTCACAGATCAGAAGAATACACCAAAGGTCCAGGGTCTTAGGGCTCACATCGTGCCTTCCAGCCACTCCGCGTTCAGCTGCTTTGTCACTGCGCTCCAAGGAGTCTCGGCAAGCCAATATCCAGGCCCCCTAGTCAGCAAGCAGGGGGGGGGGGAATCATACCCACCAAAGCGTCAGCAATGCGGGTCATCCAACAATACGATGGCCAAACTGCTACACACTAGCGCCTCACCTCCCGCCTCACAAAGTAAGCAGCATGATTCACCTTTCCAACTGCGGGGCACAGAAACTGCAGATGTCACAGGGCCACTCCTCTCCAGACATTCCACCGCGTTTACATCACCCCGACACCTCATGCAACCCCCACAACCAGTGCTTAGGACTAAAAGGTCCACTGGGAGCTTCACCCGCGTCGTGGTGCCACTCAGCCACACGCAGCTCCCCGCACCGTCTTTGCAGGAGAATCACACCGCAGCACCTCTCCGCCGCAGTAGGGGTCAAGCACGCCCGGTCGGGTCACCTCTCGGGTCACTCCTCCCCCACACTCTGCAGATCTCCCCTCCGGAGCTGGGCGTCTTCGCGGCCACTGCCGCCCGTCGCTCACTATAGATGCTTGGTACTGCCCTCCAGCCACTGGATCACAGTGCCGGTCCCTCCGTGCATGCGGGGCGATGCGGGACACCTATGTCTTCCTCAGGGGGCCAACACCACTAATCCACTGCTCACAGAGGCCTCAGTACGCTCCTACCTTTTGTCGCCACGTCCAGCCGCTTACCCACGCGAGGCGTACGATTGCTCCTCTCCCCAGCCCCACGGGGCAGTCCAGGCAAGTCTCACAGTGCCAGGGCCTCTCCGCAACGGCACCGCCCCCTTACTACACTCTGCCGGGCCCACAGCAGCCCCAGACGGGTGTCTGTTGAGTTTCGGCCGGACCGGTGACTTCCAGTTTTCGGCCCGATGTTTATAATTTCGGCGGCAGGCTCTCCAATCACTCCAGCCCCCGGCTTCAGATGTGGGTAGGCCGCCGGCTGCCAGATGGCGTAACTTCGGGTCGGAGCTCCGCAAGCGGCCCAGAGACACAGTGGGGGACGCCGCATCCTCTGAGCAGTCAGGTGGTGGGGTTATATTGCAGAATTACTGCCAGGATATTGAGGCTGGATAAGGAGGTCGGCGGAGCCGAGCTCTCATGCGGCCATTTTGGTCTTGCGCGTGGCTCCGCTACCTGGAGAACTGTTTAGGTCTCGGCCTGCGTAGGCTGCGCTTGCGCAGTCTCGACGGCGAGATCTTATGTTTCTCAGTGTGGGGCTTGAACCCGCCCCTCTTCTCCATTGGCTGGCTTTCTAAACGGAGGCCAGCCATTGGAGGAGAGGGGCGTCTGTCCATTTAAGCCACGTCTTGTTGGGATTCGGGGGGCGTTTTTTAGTTTCTTTCTCTCCTCTTCCCATTGGCTGGAATTTTACATTCCAGCCAATGGGAAGAGGAGAGAAAGAAAAACACGCCCCCGAATCCGAAAATGACGGTGCGTTTCTCCGAGGCATTTCTGCAGGACCTCGGAAAAACATGGTGGTGTGGAGCGCTCCTCTCTTGCCTTTCGGAGTCACAGGTTGGCCTGCTGCTGGCGTCCATTTTGGCTCCCGACTCAGGTCGGAGCTGCCTTTCATTCCTCGTGTTTCCCTCGTGTTTTTTTTTTCTTCCTCCTCCTGTTGGCTCGGCTGTGATTGGAGTGGGAAGGGGAGGATCTGCTCCTAATGGCTCTAAAATGGACTTTTGGGTCCCAACTCAGGTCAGAGCTGCCTTTTATTCCTCGTTTTTTTTTTTTTTTAAATGGACGCTGAGCCGCCGCACCTCCTGCGGTGTCATTCTGTGCCCAGCTTCCATGCTGCACAAAGAGCTCTATCAGACTCCCGGGAGGAGGGCTCCAGTGCCCACTACCCCCGGTCCTGCCACGTGGTCTGAACAGCCCCCGCAAGGGGCACACACCTCTCCTCCCTGTGCCCTAGCATTGGAGCCGTGATTTCCGCCCCCTCCCCGCAGCAAGGGTCCCGCGGCCGCCGCGCTCCACAGCCAAGCACCGGTAGGGCTCACTTCGTCCATCCCTCGCTGAGCCTCTGCGCTGCCTTGTTCTCCCTAGCCCCCTCTCCTCTCGCACTCTGCTCGCTATCTTCCTTGCTTCCGATCTCTGTCTCTCTCTCTCCACCTGTCACTTTCTCTCTCTCCCTGCTCTGTTGCTTTGTCTCTTTCTCCCTTCTCGCGTTCTACTTCTTCTATGCGGGATCGACTCTTCCCTGCTTTCTAAGAAGCAGACTCAGTTATAGGCAAGACTCGTCGACTGTTTTTATCTATCATGAGGAGGGAGGAGGTAAGGCTACGTACTTTATTTGCAAATCCTAGTTTTCAATTGGCACGCTGTGTTATCTTAGTTGGTTATGCTGTGTCCTCGTCTCTGTAAAACATATGGGGGGGGATGTATTTTTATAGGTGAGAACAAGTGCAACAAAAAGATGTTAATTAGATTTGAGTTGTAGCCTGAATGTACATGTACGCTTGTGTAACTGTCTAGTTTGCTAAAGTTCGCCATATAAACAGCCAGGGCAACTGGTGCTCCTTTACGTAAAATTGCAGCTTGTTTTGAGAGTATGCTTCCACAAGCCCACCTGCATTTCGTATAGCACAATTGAAACGTGCTTTCAGGTCGAGTCGGTTACTTTTGGTGGTGTTTTTTTTTGTTTGTTTTTTAACCTCTCATGTGATCTGAGAATGCTTTCCGTCTAGTTGAGTTAGTATTTTCATTTACCTCACACTGGTTGAATACCTTCTCCCTTTATGCTTATCCACTCCCTGTTCGAGGCATCCTTCTTTGAGATTCACCTGAGGCCACTCTCTTCGTCCTTTGAAAGACATTGCTGCATATTGTTTGTCCCTACTTTAAGGCCCTCCCCATCTAATAACATGAGGCCAGTGAAGTATCTTCATAGTGGTGTGTAATTAAATTAGAAAGGCATTGGTAAGCGAACATGGACGGAAAGTCCCACCAAATGTAATTACAAATGTCGGACACTTGTTTTATCTTTGGGTTCGGCTTTCATGATTCCACCTTGGATTTTTAGCTCTTTCTTCTCACTTGAAAAAGCCCCAGGTGTAAGAAACTGGCTCAATATATACTGCACCAAAGTGAGGTACAGTGTGTATAGAGTCTAAGGGTCTTCAGAGGTAGGCAGAGGTTAAAGTTAGATAGAACCTTACTCTCTCAAGTGGTAGCTTGGTCGAGCAGTAAGTCAGTATATGAGGACAGTGTTAAGAATTTGATGTACACTTAGTCAGCAAATGAATTCAAACACTTAAGAACTGAACTCTAGGCCAATTGTTTTTGTATACAAAATATATACTGTTTATTTATATAACCAAGCAAGCCTGGAACAGGTAAGCATTAAATACTTTTCAGTAATAAGTTACTGGATATTGTACTTTGTTTGATTGACTGGGGAGCAGTAGAATGCAACACTTAGCAAATGCAGTACATTGGAATGAATAGGCTTTTTCAATAAATTGCAGGTAAGTTACTGTTACATTACGTTTTCTAACTCAGTGCTGGATGCCTAGATTCAACACTGGGACAGGTGAGTAAATGCGTTTTTGTTATTCGTGCGATTTTTAAAGAATATTTTCAGATTTTAAAACTCCACACTTAAAAACTTTTTGGAGCTGTACATTGAAATGAATAGGCTTTGTCAACAAATTGCAGGCAAGTTACTTTTTCTAACTCAGTGCTGGATGCCTAGTTTCAGCACTGGGACATTTCCTGTAAACAGTCAAGAAAATGCGTTTAGGTTATTGGTAGGATTTTGAAAAGAATTTTTCAAGTTTTCAAAACTCCACACTTAGTCGTTTTTTTCGAAAGAGAATTGTCAGTGTTCTCATATGGAGAAAAACAGTTTATCGGCTTGCAGGTAAGTAAACAACTGTGGGAGTTACGGTTCTGGGGTTAGACTCAGGGGTTCCCCAGGGTCAGTGATGCACTGTGATTGCACCCACAGTGGCATTAGGAGCAGCCGGGTGCAGAGTGTTGAGGCTCAATGTTATTCTATTGAGGATGGGAGCTCCGGTTGGTGGCTGCTGGCAAGCAGGCCACGGGGCTGTGGGAGCAAAGCTCCTAGGGTTTAGCTCAGGGCAAGTTGGGGACCAAAGTAGCACCAAAGGTGCACCCTCAGCGGCACAGGGTGCTGTTTTGAGGTCCGGTGCCCTGTTGATTTCAATAGAGATTCTCCGGGACAAGAAACACTGCAGGATTGGGGACGAGGCAACCACCACTTCGGATGTTGGGTTGTTGAGGGTTGGTTAGACACCGCTGGGTTGGGCACACAAGGCCTTGGGGCGTCGGGTGCAGGGGTGCCTTTGGACGTCGGATTTTCTTACCCGCTCTGGTCGCGGTAAGAGGGTGTCCTCTGGATATAGGCTGCAGGCGTCTTCTGGAGCCTTGAGGCAGGTCAGGGGTCTCCGGATCTCAGGTCAGGATCACCAGGGGGACCTCATTGTGGTATTTTTCCACTCCAGCTCGGGAAGGACTCGGCAGGTGCAGATTGGACTGGATTTGCGGTTCCTGGCTGGCATCAGAAGCTGCAGTTTAAACATGTCCAGTGTTCAAGGGAGAAACAGTCTTGAAAGTGAAGGCAGGCAGGTCCTCCCGGGTTTGGGAGGTTGCTGGCTGCTGGACACGCCGGGCTTTCGCAGGAGCAGGTTCAAGGGGAGATAGGCCTGTAGGGCTGAAGCCAAGTCAGTGGGTGTCGTCCTCTTGTTAGCTCTGCACGGCTTCTTGTCCTTCTTCTCTTCTTTTCTTGTATTTGCTGGATCTGAGGGAGGAAGGAAGGTTCAGGGTGCCCCTAAATACTACATTTAGGGGTGTTACTGGTAGGTAAAGGGCAGGGACCAATGTGTCCCTTCCCTGGGGTGGGTACTATTCTGCCTCTCTCCAGTGGGAGGGGGCAGGAGCCTGTCCCTGGTTGGCTGGGTCCCCCCATCCTCAAGATGGCGGGCACTCTAGGTTGTGCTTCACCTGGCCTCCCCCACCTTAGGGGTGGAGTTGGCAGAGGTCGGCTCACCTCTCTTCCTCACTTGCTTTTCCTGCCAGTTCTCCCGCCCAAAGTGGGGGGTAGAACCAGTGGGGACCAGTTGCTGAAAGCAGCAAATGGTCTAGAGAGGCTCACAAAGGCAGCATGCCTTTGAAGATTCTCCTTCGTGAGCCCTGCCCATCCTGGAGGAGGAGGCCTGGCACCTCGACCCAGGATGTGCATTGTTTCAGGCCCCCAAGAGCAGCAAGCTCTCGACCCAGGGATCCAGAAACATTTCTGGTGATGGCAGCCTAAGCAGCTCCTCAGTCAGGTCACTAGGAGTTGGTTGAGTTTCAGGGGGCATCTCTAAGATGCCCTCGGTTGTGCATTTTACATTAAATCCCACACTGGCATCAGTGTGGGTTTAAAGTGCTGAGGAGTCCGATACCAAACTTCCCAGTCTTCAGTGTAGCCATTATGGTGCTGTGGAGTTCGTAATGACAAACTCCCAGCACCATATACTCTTAATGGCAGCACCAGACTTACAGTGCCCAGGAATGGACCTGGGTACTGTAGGGGTACAGGGCTCATGCACCTGTACCCTCACCACTGGCATAGGGAACCCAGCTAGAGGGGTGACTGATGTATGCCAGGGCAGTGGTTTGTGGGCATGGCACACAGGGATGTGTGCCATGTCGACTCTTCACTTTGTTCTGCACCAAGACACGCAGCCTGCAAAGGCAGTGTGTGAGTGTCAGAGTACAGGGCCTCCAAGGGTGGCACAATAAGTGCTGCAGCCCTTGGAGACCTTCACTGGTCACAGTGCCCTGGGTACCTGTGGTACCATTTACCAGGGGCTGACATGTAGCCAGAGATGCCAATTGGGTTTAGGCTTCAAAGCAGTTTTAGGGAAGGAACATAGGCCCTGGGTACCTGATTAGCAGGAGCCCAGGGCACACTCAGTCAAAGAACTTCAGCGATTCTGCAAAAAGTGGTGGTATACTTTGCAGGCATGAGGGCACTTTCTCACTCCAGGCGTGTGTCTCGAGAGGGGGCAAACCATGTGTTGCCTGATTTCCTTGTTCGATCTGGAAAAACTACTCTGGACTGCTCGAAAAATAAAATCTTCTGGTCACTCTGGGTTTACTTATCCATTTTTGAAACATAATAATCAAGACTACTTTGGCACCCAGCTCTGTGCTTCACGCAGACTCACTTTTACAAGATGGCGGTGGAAGATTACAAAGGAGATACCGCTATGGGAGGGGGCAACATTAAAAGCCCATCCTGGAGGGATTTCAGTTTTGGAATACCACAGATATAACTTAACTGAGGGACGTGCTTGACAAAGGAAAGGTGTATTGGTGTATTTTTATCGAGAGAAGAAAATAAGTTACTTACCTGTAAACTGTGGTTCTCCAATATTGTTATCTTTCATAGATTCACATGCTTGAATCATTCCCCGTTGTCGAAGTGGGAGTCCCACGGTACATACAAAACCAGTAAGTAATTACTTTAACATTAAAGTTAATAGAGAAAAAATAATCACTTTAATATCTCGTCCTAGTCATTAGAAATGGTCCAAAAACCAGCCAATCAGGCAAGAGCGCCCTCTAGAACCCTCTCCACAGAGGTATCTCAGATTTTCAAGCACACGTGTAGAATACACCAATAAAATGAACAAGGGGAGCCTCTATGGGGAGGAGGGTGGGTCGCATGTTAATCTACTAAAGATACCAATACTGGAGAACCACAGTTTACAGGTAAGTAACTTATTTTCTTCTCCATTATTGGGGTATCTTTCATAGATTCACCTGCTTGAATCCAAAAAGGTAGCAGTTATATCATAGGTATGTAGTACAAAATTGTGTACGTTACAAGGCGTATTACGAAGTCACAAACACTATATATATATATATATATATATATATATATATATATATATAATTTAATCCCTAAAATTCACAAGAATCCTCACAAACCTCCCGGCAGACCGATCATTTCTGCCATTAATGGATTATTGGAAAATGTCACGAAATACATTGATTTTTTTCTCCAAGATTTTGTTACTGCTCTCCCATCATATATGCAAGATTCCAGTGATTTTTTAAGACAATAAAATTCTGTGCAATGGCAATCTGGGTACTGGTTAATAACACTTGATGTTTCAACACTATATACTAGTATCAGACACTGTGATGGTTTGAGGGCCATGCAATTTTATTTGGATAACAGATCTGTCCAATATGCGGAACATAACAGGATGCTAATGTCAATGACCTCTTTCTGTCTGAACAATAACTATTTTCAGTTTAACAACCAACTTTTCCAACAGATCAGGGGGGTGGCGATGGGGGCCTGTTTCTCTCCTAGTTATGCCTGTCTGCACATGGGCTTCTGGGAGAGACAGGTCCTCATGGGCACGCACCACCTGATCATGGAGGAACAGATTGTTCAATGGTACCGATACATTGATGATATTTTTCTGATTTGGCGCGGTACCGAGACAGAGGCTGTAGATTTTATTAGGCTACTCAACATGAACACTTTCAATTTGGAATTCACTCACCATATGAGCCAGAAAAGTGTTTGTTTTTTGGATGTTCAAATTTTGATTGAAAATGATAGAATCCAAACTACCCTGTTTCGTAAATCAACTGCTGGAAATACCATTCTCCACGCTAAGAGTCATCATCCTGCGCATCTGATTCGCAGCATCCCATATGGAGAAATGCTGCGAATCAGACGTATGTATTTGCAGCACAGAGGAGCAGTGTAGACAAGCACAGAGGGACAGCAAGGAGCGTTTTCTAGCACGAGGTTATTCTTTGAAGATTGTTGAATCTGCCATCAGAAAAACTAATACCATGACTAGAGAAAATGCCTTAGAAACCCGGCAGAGCAAAAAACAGGAAACTGAGAGCACTGAACAACCAATTAGATTGGTGTTGACCTACAATCAGCAATTCCAGGCCATACGAAAAATTGTTTCGAAAAACTGGAATTTGGTCAACAATGACCCCACTATTGGTCATTTGATGCCCTCAAAACCCAGCTTTTCATGCAAAAGGGCGTTCTCACTGAGAGAATCATTGGTTAAATCGAGCCCTGAAGTAACCACTGTAACACCATGGTTCAAAGCTATTAAGGGTTTTAAGAAGTGTGCATCCTGCAAAGCCTGCCAACATGGTGTCAGCAAAATGCAATATCTGACTCCTTTTTCTGAAATTCCTCGGCTAAACACCAAACAACTCACTTGCAAGTCAGAGTACACCGTTTATGTGCTGGAGTGTCCTTGTGCCCTGCGATATGTGGGTAGTTTCAAGTTGCAGGTGCACAAAAGGATTCTCCAGCACATAAGGGCGATAAATACTGAGGATGCCTCCTATCCGGTGGCACGCCACTTCGACGAGGCTCATGGCAAACAGAGTCATCTTTTAAGGTATTTTGCCATTGATGCAATCCCACCCTTACGCAGAGGTGGTAATAGGGAAGCAAAGTTACGAGCCCTTGAGACGAGATATATTCTAGATCTAGACACCAGGGCCCCTATGGGTCTGAATTCAAGTGTTGACTTTTACACAAACCTATAATATCTCTGGTATATCTTGGCACATGCTTCTATAAGTGACACTTTGCCCACTAACAGTATAGTAAATTTAAAACTGTACCCTGACAGTTGATTTGTCCCACAATTCTAAAGAACTCCATTGCTTAAGGCTAGGACACTGGTCACAATATTTGAGATCTTCAAAACTGTAAATTCCACACTTGCTCATTGTGACGGTTACTCTACGGTGGTCAGAAGTTATGAAAGTATGACATCATACCCTAAATTAATTTGCAACATAAAGGGGTTTTTAAATATCACAGATTTTCACATGTATACTTTTTGCTTTTCACATATTTCGTTAAACTGTATAGCATTTAAATTGGTGGTTCATTGTTTATGGAATTCTTTTACCCCATTGTACATAGAGTTGTAATAATCATGAAACATATGGTGTAGGACTTACAGTCACACGGTCATTATGCATAACCCACTTGGGTCTGACTAAGTAAGCAGTATATGGACATCGGTGTTGGTAACATTGGTAGGAACGTTACGGGGAATTATCATAAATTTTGTAAGTGAAACAATAATGTGTGATTCTTCCAGTACGTTTCCCATAAATCTTAAACACATTTTTGTTCAGGATGTGGAAAACTGGGTTTTATGAAATGCTATGAAATCTATGTTCCCCCTTGGATAATGCCTTGTCGTGCATATACAATTATATAAGATCGTGTAATCCATGTTAAGGCTGTTTACTATGTCTATCACCCTGCATTTTTGAACCTTCCAATCATGCTTACGTATTTTCAGCACTTGCACTTTAAAAAACCTGTGTCCCTCCCCTAACGTCATGTGATCAAGGCCTCGGAGAAGGCCGAAACGTTATGCTGGTGGCGATTCCAAAAATATAATAAAGATATCCTTTCACCCTAGCCTGGGTCAACTTTCGTTTTTTCAGCTGTCGACGCCTGAGGATTACGGGAGCACTAGCTGCTTGGAGACGAGTGTGTTTTATACATATATATATACATATATATACATATATACACATATATATATATATACACATATATATATACACATATATATATATATATATACACATATATATATACACATATATATATATATATATACACATATATATATATACATATATACACACATATATATATACATATATATACACATATACACACACATATATATATACATATATGACGCATAATCATTTTATTTTTGATGAGTTGGTCTACCGTCAGTCACAGGGCACGGCGATGGGCACCTGCTTCGCCCCCAGCTACGCTAACATCTTCATGGGGTGGTGGGAGGAGCAGGTGTCCAATGAGCTAAACGCCTTTAACAACCAGGTTGTCCTGTGGCTGAGGTTTATCGATGATATTTTTATGATTTGGAATGGCTCAGAAGTATCGGCTAGACAGTTTGTGCGCCAGCTCAATAACAACACTGTGAATTTACAACTAACAGCTGAAATACACACGTCCAGAATTGAATTTCTGGATGTGTTAGTAGAAATACAGGGAACCAAAGTGACCACTAGTCTCTTCAGAAAAAGCACGGCGGGTAACAGTCTATTGAATGCAACAAGTGCACACCCCAGAAAATTGGTGGACAGTATCCCTTATGGGGAACTGCTGCGTGCTAAACGCAATTGCAGTACGAGTGATCAGTTTGAGACAGAAAAAGCAAGGATGATAACACGATTCAGAGAAAGGGGTTACAATAACACAACCATACAGGGAGCAGTGGCGAAAGCTGACACTAGAGTAAGGAGGGACCTCCTTAACACTAATGTAGACACAGAAATTGAATCTAAGATCAGGTTCATAACCACCTTTTCAAGCCAGTCTAGTGAAGTGAGTAAGATCCTGAACAGACATTGGCATGTGTTATTGACTGACCAACATCTGAAGCCACACCTGAAAGATCACCCCCAGATCACCTTCAGAAAGAGTAAATCTTTGAGGGATGAACTAAGTCCGAATGCGGTGATGGGAAAAAGTAAAATCAAAGACACACCAGGATTCAGATGCTGTAGATCTTGTAAAGCATGTCGCAATAGTGAGAATCGTAAGGAAGTCCTGGTACCTAGCACAGGCAAAACCTTTACAATAAACAAAACCCTAACCTGTAACACCATGTATTGTGTATACTTGTTAATCTGTCCCTGCAACAAGTGGTACGTGGGGAGCACGACTCTGAAGGCAAAGGAGAGAGTGCTCCAACACATGAGGGCCATAAAAAATCATAATGCGCAGTATCCAGTTGCAAGGCACTTCTTTGAGCAACACTACCAAAATGAAAATCTACTCAAAATGGTGGTGCTGGACAAGGTAGACCTAGGACCACGGGGAGGCGACAGAACCACGTGTCTGCGAAAGCTAGAATCAAGAATGATTATTGATTTTGAGTGTACTTACCCACAGGGGTTGAATAATCATGAAGAACTGTCTGTTCATCTAGAAAAGTAACTATCATGATCTAACCATGAGAATGTAAAGCTGATAGAATTGAAGCACAGAATGCCCTATATGATTTTTGTATGCTAAGTATCAGCATGTCTGCAGAATGCCGCAAATCATGTACGCCTAATTGTAAATATCACCTTGTTTTTAATTAATTCACAGATTCTATGCATTTTGGGACTAGTGGAGTTGATATTCCTGGATAGGATCCATTGATAAGTTAATGAGGAACGGTCGCTGTGATGCATTACCATATAACCAAGCGTGAGAGGCTGCTGAACCAATGTCCTGCATTTAATTGCCATCAAGACTGAGCAAACATCCTGATGGGATGTTATCTAACTATAGACCATGGTTATATTTACATTTACATATGAGATAACGCAGTTTATGCCCACTGGGGCGGAAGTTACAGACAAAGTGTCATGTGGCATGTTTTTGTAAATAATAGCCCACTAGGGCGGTATCAGTGAATAAGAACATTTTGTTTAGCTTTCAGGCTGATATGATGGCGGAATCAAGTGAATATTTATAACTTTGGTTCTCATTACTTTCTTGACCATGTTTAAACATTATATATATTATGACGCATTTTATGCCCACTGGGGCGGAATGTGGAGGAAATGAATCATGTTCCATGTTGCATGTTTTTGTAAATAATAGCCCACTTGGGCCTTTTTTTGCATTTTGGAATAGAATATTATGTTTGCTCTTTGGCGGATACTATGGTAGAATCAAGTGAATATCTATAACTTTGGTTCTTCAAACTCTCTCACCGTTTAAAATCTTTATGCATCGCGACCTTAAAGTGCACCACTCCAATATGTCCGCTCTTTATTTTGCACTGGGTGGGTGTTTTGGAAAGTCCTTCCTTTATGTTTTGATTGGGTTAATGGTAAAAGGACTATGATTTTGTATCCATGACAAACGTGATCAAGCCTGTTTGGTGAAACGCGTTGTTTGTTTTGCTGCCAATAAATTCTCAAGCACAGCAACTTCTGGAGTGTTGTCGTAACGTTTCCTTGCATATGGGAAATCTCTTTTGGATATTTGGGCCGCCGGGACCCTAACGACGACCCGCTCGCGAGCCGGTACTGGCCAGACACCGGAATTGTGGTTTGCAATATACATATATATATATATACATATATATATTACCTACTGGCGGTCGCCAGTAGGTATATATAGTTAGGATTTTTTCTCTATGGGATTTTTGAAAATTCTATGTCTAATAACTTTGGCGTTTGTGGACGGAATTGGCTGAAATTTTCAGGAAAATGGCACATTTTGTTTCTGAGCAGCCCTTGAAAATTTGGGGGGGGGTTTGTCAAGGGGGGGCCGAGAAAAAAGGGGGGTCCCAAAACGTGTTTTTAACATTGAGTTTTCCATAGGGCGGTTGGCCTCACTTTTAGCCCGAACGGCTGAATGGATTTGCACGAAACTTGGCAAAATTGTAGGGACTGGTAGCCCGATGTGCCTTTTGTAGGTCTCAATATATGTGCTCCAGTGGATTTTGAGAAATTAACGTTTAAAAAAAGATATATATCTGTAACAGCGGACCTGGCAGCGTCCCAGGACGCGTACTTTACGCGCAACGGAGCTTTGTGAAGCGAAGCTGATTGGTTCTCCGGCGTCTGTCAACATTCCAAAAAGTCCGTAGCGGCCGCCATCTTGTCTCTCGGTAGGATCGAGAGACAAGAGGAGGTCAAAACAAAGGGGGAAATAACTATAAGGGGGCATAGTAGATCCTCGCTGACCCCCTAGGTTTGATGTGGAGGTTTTAAAAGGGCCCCGCGGGGCAAAAAAAAATAATAATAATAATAATCGAACGGCTGAATGGATTTGCACGAAACTTGGCAAAATATTAGGGACTGGTAGCCCGATGTGCCTTTGCTAGGTCTCAATATATGTGCTCCAGTGGATTTTGAGAAATTAACGTTCAAAAAAAGATATATATCTGTAACAGCGCTCCGCTTCGCGTAACGGAGGTTTGCGAAGCTGATTGGTCATTCTGTCACTGGGCTATAGTTGGGCTACATCTGGCTGATATTTGGGCTACATTTGTTTTTTTGTGTGTCTGGCGGCCATCTTTGGGCTACATTGGGCTTCATTGGGCTACATTGGGCTACATTTGGGCTCCAACATATATATAGGCCAATGTAGCCCAATATATATTTTTCAAAGTTAATTTTCGTAAAAACCACTGGAGCATATATCTTGAGACATAGCAAAGGCACGTCGGGCTACCAGTCCCTACAATTTTGCCAAGTTTCGTGGAAATCCATTCAGCCGCTCGAGCTAAAAGTGAGTCCAACCGCCCTATGGAAATGAAGGAAATGAATGGGTAATTTGTAATTAGCAAATAGCTAATCGCAAACTAGGAATGGTAAAGAATCGCTATTTATTCCTTAAAGTTCGCTATTTAGGAAATGCAAAAAACTTTGATGATACATATGGCGGTTCATCTCTAACAAGATAAGAAGCATAGGGATACATTTATGATGACTGGCGCATCACCAGGGATGTGTTAGTCATTCTGTGCCGCTGTTCCGTCACCTATGGTGTGCTGCATTTACAATGCGGCGCATCATGGGGCAAAAACAGCACAGATGCGTGATGTATCTGTGCCGTAAAGGTGGCGCATTGCTGGAGTTGTATCGCAAGTGTGATGAAGCTCTAGCAAGGGTCGGGGGTGCCCCTGTCGCAGGGTTTCTGTTCTCACACAGAACTGTGGACAGAGGATTGGAACCTCGGCGAATTAGGGTGTCCCAAAACTCACGTTAGTAATCAAAAACTCCTTAGCAAGCTAGGTACAGTGTCACATTGGATATAACAAACTCTCAATGTTTAGACAATCCAGAATATGAACTTATAGTACCTCAGGATACGTGGAACTCATGAACAGTCGGTCGTTATATATTTCTTAGAAACCAGAACATGGAGTTAAGAAGAACACATGTGTATTTGAAATGTTTATTTACTAATGCCGTCTTCTCAGGCGTAGTATCTTAGATAATACAAGTACACATATTATCAGTAGCAACATTACCAGCATAGTTACTAGTACATAAAAAGCGAATGGTGATAGTATGTTAACATGCTGTAAATGAATAAGAGTTAGCAACACTTATAAGCAGCCGCGGGCCGTGGAGGGAGTTACGGTGAGGCAGGGAGGCGGGGAGGGGGAGAAGCAGGGTGGAGAATACAAGTACACATATTATCAGTAGCAAAATTACCAGCATAGTTACTGGTACATAAAAAGCGAATGGTGACAGTATGTTAACATGCTGTAAATGAATAAGAGTTAGCAACACTTATAAGCAGCCGCGGGTCGTGGAGGGAGTTACGGTGGGGCAGGGAGGCGGGGAGGGGGAGGGGCAAGGTAGAGAGGGCTCCACCCTGCTTCTCCCCCTCCCCGCCTCCCTGCCTCACCGTAACTCCCTCCACGGCCCGCGGCTGCTTATATCTCACCCTCCCTAATACACATATTATATTATTTGCTAAGAAGGTCTCTTTGTGTTGGTTTAGGGCGTGCCCATACTTTAGTGTCTTAGATTTGAAGGAATCACATCAGCATACACCAGCTCTCTCTTCATGTGAACCGCATCAACTGTTGTGTATGTGTGTTCGGCAAAGCAATATAAAACCCGCCTCATGCCCAGAATTGGCAGAAGTTGCACTTATGTTATGAGTATGAAGTCGTGGAGATCAGACCTCATAACAATTCTGTATCGTGTTGTTCTTGAAACTTTAGCACTCGCTGTACAGATATAGTTTAACAAGCAAAGCAGATAGTAGAGCAATAACATATTATTCTCATGTAAACCACGATGAACTACTAGGTGGAAAGCTAAAGCAACAACTAAGTGTTGTGTGCAGAAGTTGCAAAAAAGGAAAAATGGCGTTTAAACCGGTAATGAGCCCATGCTAACTTAACACGGTGTAAAGATATCCAGGACCTAGATGACACCTCCCCATGATCCGGAAACGAACTGAATAAGATAATAGAAGTGCCATCTCATGAGAGCAGATTGCAAGTTTATATGTGGACGGTCCGCAAGGTAAAGCATTAAAAACTAGGAAAATTTAATGCTAAAGAAAAATAAAACAGCCAAGTACTTTATCGAGTCTTAAGCCAATAGGCAAGGTAAATAATAAAAACTTGACAAATAAGTCAATGAATTGTCAATGAAATGCTAGTACTCAGCATATCAAACATGAAAAAGGTCTATGACATAACTGTGTATGCAAAATAAGCTGCAACAGCCTCCAATAGGAAGTCACCGTCTTCATCCGAAAACAGTTCAGCCATCCAATTTAAAAGCGGAAAAGAACATACGTGCTCTCCCAGCACCGGATCCTCTATCACCATCAGAGGACAGCTCGGTGGGTTTTCAAGAAAGCTCTGTTCCAAGAAAGACTGTGCTGCCGCCAGTAAATTCCAGGGACCAAGTAGTCCATGCATCAATGCCACAGCCATAATCCTTTCGCCAGGACAAACCAACTCGTGAGTAATGATAGGAGTCATCAGCTGATTAAAGTCGACGTCAGGAGAAACCGGTCCGCAGAGACACAAATCAATGGCCCAATCGAAATCACAGGTCAGGCAGTGAAATACAGGCTGGACACCGTTGACGTAGGAGAATCGAAAAGATAATCCATATGCCGTGCTTAATATCGCCAACGGCATTGTGCCATAATATTCTAGCATGCGATTGCGGAACAGTGTCAGCAGCTGCAGGGTGGGAGGTTGCATAGGAGGGACATCCATATTTAAAAATGTAAAAAAGCACAAGAGCGTCCGCTGGTAATGCAAGTAAAAATGCCAATCCACGAACCAGAGTGGAGAAAATAGAATGAAAGGAAGCAGGGATGACTCCAAAGATTTTCTCAAATGAAGTCACGAGACCACTGGTAACAACTTTAAAAAAGTGCGCCAGGGTCTTTGTGGAGGATGCGTTAAAGATAGTCGGAACCATCTTGCTGAAATTGAAAGGCAAATCTGAATTGAAAAGGGTCTGCACCTCTGTACGGGTGTTCGCTATGTGAAGCACGAAAGTTTCACGGGCCGAACTCAAGGCCACCTCTCTCTGAGACAAAAGAGCTCTTATTCTTGCCATGCCGTTGAAATCTGTCCCAAGGTTGGTATTTGTGGCCAGATTGAAAACTCCCTATGTTCATGTGTGGGAGGAAATAGAACATTTCTGCAGCAAATAACCCGTTCACTTACTGTTACGATAAAAGGAATACTTTTAATTAACTCAGAACAATCTTCATTATTGAGCATCAAATAACTACCATTTTCCAACAACTTGAACGTGGGGATGATAGCAGGAACTGGCGTGCCTTGCAACACGCAAGCCATATTTGGTCGGTGTTTGTTGCATGAACCGTGTAACTGTATGTGCCTACACATTAGTGAATGATCTGGCGTCTCAGTGCATTCCTCTCCATTCAGATAAACTTCTTGATCATCTTTGAAACATCTGTATGTGTATGGAAGCGACCAGACCTCATGAAGAAAAGCACTACCTAAAGGTTCATAACGACCTATTGGTATATATTTCATACAATTTGAAAACTTATATAAAGCAAAAGGCAGCGTTATTAAACCGTGGATAAGGCACGTTGCCAAAAAACCCGCAATCCTCTGCTGATGATGTCAGTGAGCATGTCATGAATGATGTAATATGTGACATCATCAGCAGTGGATTACGGGTAATAGTATCTCTAGTTTACTCCCCTATAGCTGTCTTTCTTTTAACATAAGTGTCTGTTTCCTTCCCTTATACTTACTGTTTTTGGTTCGCTTCTGGTTCGCGTACCGGCGAGCGAACTGGGAAGCGAACTAAGAGAAATAGAGGTTGGCACAGTTCCAAATATTGTACCAATTTTTTAATAACGGGGAGGTAGTTCTGAAAAGAACTTTTTTTTTTATTGTTTTTGTTGTTTTATATTTTTTTTTATTATTTTTCGGAACATTTTTTTACTTTTTTTGAATTTTTCTGAACAGTTTTATATTTTTTTGGGTTTTTCTTGGAGGGGGCAATGAAAACGATTCATTGTAAAGGGCTCAACAGGAGCAACAAAACAAAAAAAGAAGTATTTATTATTTTGGGCGTTTCGTACAAACTTGCATATGATAGTCAATAGCTCTGTTGATCAGAGTGATGCTTTTTTCTCCGTAGGAAATGAATCCATCGCAAAATACGCAGATGTGTTTTACTTCACCAAATTTCATTTGTATATTTGGCACCATCTCCCTGCCCTCTGGTCCCGTTACTTCCGGTACAACAGATCTTCTGGCCATAATAGGGAGATTATCTAGGTCGTTCCGAAACTGTGCAGCACTGTAGTTGTTAGGATGCCACCTAGTCATATGGCGATGCATTGTGTAGTTTCCGAAACTGTATTTTTTCTCGGTTCCTCTGGACAGTCTATCTTGACATATAAGGCAAGTTACGTATCTTGCATTTACTTTTTTCTGACCTTTGGGAATTTAAAAAAATTGCCAAATGAAGTTTTCTTTCCGGTGAGACGTCCTGGGCTGCTCAGGCAAAAACTGCCTCTCTTCGTGCTCGTCGTCCTGTTCCTCTTCTTCTTCTTCTTGTTGAATTATAACTTGAGCAGGTGGTCCACTCTTCCTTGGATGTGGTGGAGGTGGTGGGGAAGCACCAGCTGAAGCTACTAAAGAAGCCATTGCTCAGTGATCACAAAGGGTCTTTCTCTCACAATGATGAAAGTCAGAGTGAGGAAAGAAGGAGGGATTTTCATCATTTGGGAAAAACAAGAGTTCTCAACCAATCAAAAGTGTTCATTTTAGATTATATGACCTAGTCTTACATCATTAGGAAACCAAAAGTGAAATGAACCAATGAAAAGTGTTATTACCAAGTCACATGACTTGCTGTGTTTACGTTAAGCGCTTTGCAGGGCCTCCCGGTTTGCTTCCAGAAACCTGCGCTTTGCGACTCGCTTCGCGTACCAGTTCGCTAACGTAGCACGTCATATGACGTATCACGCGACAACGTGAAACGTCATGCGGACGGGAGGCGTCACGATGTTGTTTTCTAACGCGGCACTTGCGGTAAAGAAACGTTTACCGGCTCGCGGTCTATTTCGCGGCATCAAGGTCAGCTAACGGGAAGCTTCCCGATTCGCGAAGCGGGAACGAAGAAAAAAAAATATTTAAAAAAAAAATTATTCATAAACATATAAAATATATTTTTGGATTTAAAGAAGAATACATTTTACAGCTACAGATATTAGCTGTTAAAAAACCAATGAAATTCACAGAAAAAACCATAGGTTATAGACCATATATAGTTAGGAATTAGCATTTACAAAACCTTGAAAATTCACTGAAAAAACCATAGGTTATAGACCATATATAGTTAGGAATTAGCATTTAGAAAACCTTATTTTACTCACACAAAACCATTGAAATTCCATATATAGTTAGTTGCACTAACTATATATCGCGCACCCGCAATCCACTGCTGATGATGTCACATATTACATCATTCATGACATGGTCAGTGACATCACTGATGACATCACTGATGACATCTCAAATGACATCACTGATGACATCACTGATGACATCTCATTTGACATCAATGACCACATCACTGATGATATCATTCATGTGACAATACAATGCATCTCCTCACATTTTAATATAACCTCTGTTTCACCCAGTGTTAAAAAGAGTATAATTTTTGAAACCATTGACACACCAATACTAGTTACTACATACGCACTCACTGATTGCTACGTCTACACACACCTTCACTCATTCACCCATACAATCATTCATACATACAATCACTCATCTTTACAACACTATCATATGCACTCATACACCTATACAGACACTCACAGTCTGCCACTCATCCATGGAGTTACTCACACACCTAGTCAGTCCTGTAAAGAATCAATGACACTTCCATTTTCTTGTCTATACAGTTAAACATAGAGCACCTTACATTTTCAAACATATACTAACACATACTTACCTTCTTATACAATCATTGATACAAGTACAGATTGATCTGCACAGAGTCACACACCTCCCAGCTAGCCACACACACACTCAGTCTCCCATACAAATACTTGGGCAATCAATCAATAACCCATATAGTTACTCATATAGCTACTGATCAACACATGCAGCAGTTTACAGAACAACAGACATAATGATGCACAAATTAAGACAGTTTAGTCACTAACCCATGCAGTCAGTGAGACACATTTAATCACTCACTCATACAGTCAGTCATGCACCTACTAAATCCTTCGTCCAGACACTTACACATCCACTCATTCTTCAATATGTAAGACATATTTAAACTTTATAGAAACAAAAAATCACTGGATGTTGTTATCATTTGAGATGTCATCAGTGATGTCATCAGTGATGTCACTGACCATGTCATGAATGATGTAATATGTGACATCATCAGCAGTGGATTGCGGGTGCGCGATATATAGTTAGTGCAACTAACTATATATGGAATTTCAATGGTTTTGTGTGAGTAAAATAAGGTTTTCTAAATGCTAATTCCTAACTATATATGGTCTATAACCTATGGTTTTTTCAGTGAATATACACATATATATATACATACATATATATATATATACATATACATATATACATACACATATATATATACATATATACACATATATATATACACATATATATATATATATCCAAGCTCTCTGCTCCAAAGTCCGGTGCACACTTACAGCGGGTGCTCGTCTCAGCGCGTCAGAGCTTCGCGCTTCAATATAAAAGCTCACTTCCCCCAGTCCTGGGAGAAAAATAAAGACCGCACACACGGGAATCTTTGCAACGGCAACTTTACTCGCACAGACGCGTTTCGGAAGCAACGCTTCCTTCCTCAATGTTAGTTACACCGTAACACGCGACTTGGCGCCATTTATTTCAAATTTGACAAACGAGCTGTATTGGCAGACACAGAGAGAGGACTGACGCGTGTGCGCCATGTTGCTAATGTGTATCATCTCACATTAGCATACTAGTATTTCAAACCATATGTTTTGCATTTATCAATTGTTACATTTCTGAAAAAAGCCTTTTGACTTTCTAACCAGAATTAACATACTAAAATACTGCCGTGGATCGGCACATCTCCTCTCTCTAATTTACCGGGAAATGGATTATAAATCTTGCCGTGGATCGGCCTGAGGCAACACTGAGGTTGCCATATAAATTTCCAAATACCCAATACCATCATATTTGCCGATCACTCTCGGATGTTTACATTTTAAAATAATAACAATAAAGTTGCAAGATTTCACAAAAATCCTTAGAAAACAAAAGAAGTATAATACATCATTAGACAAACATTGTCCCGTGATACCAGACACACAATGATGATTAATTACTGAAAGACACTATTTACAAAACAAGCATTTGTCGTGCAGCTGTAATTCACTTTATGTTAACACTGGAAATGCTGGTTGGCATTAACATTTCAACTCCCTAGATGCACCGTCAATTCCTCCCCACAATTTAATCCCCAGGGGGCTTTGGTTTGACAATCTATGATGTAACGGGATTCTAGCCTGCGAAGTTTTTGCAGTTTATCCCCTCCCCTGATATTGTCTGAGATCGCATCCAGGCAAAAGTACTGTAACAGGTTCCTGTCGCTCTTATGTTTGATCGAAAAGTGTCTGGCGACAGGATATGTAAAATCTCTGTTTACTATTGCCCGCATATGCTCCAGAATACGTAGTTTCACGGGGTTGATTGTACTGCCTATGTATCTAAGCCCACAGGGGCAAAGAAGACAATAGACAGCAAAGGGCGAGGTGCATGTGAGGAACTGATTTATTTTCCTCTTCTTTCTAGTACCACAACCCATGATTTCATAAGAGTAAACCCTTTTACTATTGGCACAGGCTTTGCATCGGCCACAAGGAAAGTAGCCTTTCGCATCTTTTAAGCTGCTCGTGCGTACCGGAACAGGTGACAGATGACTATGTACCAGGGTATCTCTCAACGAGCGTGCTCTTTTAAAGGTAATCAAGGGATTTGCAGGTATGTCACTCCCTATGATATTATCCTTTTGCAAAATATGCCAATGTCTCTTAAGGATACTCCTCAATTGTTGACAATCTTTGGAGTGAGGTGTAACCATCCTAAATTTCTCTATATCAGTAAAAGGTTTCTGCTTTTTAACAAACAAAGTCTGCCTGGGTTGTGTCCTTACTCTATCCAGAGTGTTCTCTAACAGTTGCTTACTGTACCCCCTCGCCTCAAATCTGTCATTACTCTCTTTTGCGGCCAATTCGAAATCCTCGTTCGTGGAACAGTTACGTTTTAGCCGTAGAAGCTCACCATAAGGTATACTCTTGATGAGCTTCTGTGGATGGTTGGACGACGCATGCAACGTACTGTTTCCCGCCGTCGGCTTTCTATAGAGGGAAGTTTGAATCGTGTTGTTAATCACCTCTATTCTCAAGTCAAGGTACACCGCTTCGCTTGTGCTGATATTACCAGTGAAGATTAAATTACAGTTGTTATCATTCAGCACATTTACATACTGCCATGCTGTTTCTACTGAACCATTCCACACTATGCACAAATCGTCAATGTAACGATACCAGCAAACGATACAGTTTGACCATTGTTCTTTCTCAGGCCCCCAGGCTTCCTGCTCCTCCCACCAGCCCACGAATAAATTCGCGTAGCTGGGGGCGAAGCAGGAACCCATGGCTGTACCAGACAACTGTCTAAACAAATCATCCTGAAAAAGAAAGATGTTATTTTCAAGACAAAAAGCAACAAACTCCATCAACATAGCATTATGTTGGGCATATTTCAGTTGTCTCTTCCCTAAGAAGTACTGGATCGCCTTCATTCCCTGTGCATGCTCAATGCTAGTGTAGAGACTGGTAATGTCGAGAGTCAGCAGGCAGTATCCTGGTTGCCAAGTAATCGCCTCAATTTTCTCAATGAAATCAGCGGTGTCTCGAATATAAGACTTGAGGCCCAACACCATTTCAAATAGGTAATGATCTAAAAATTTAGACAAATTCTCACTCAGGCTACCCATAGATGAAATAATGGGACGCCCTGGTGGTTTGTCCATGTTCTTATGAACTTTGGGCAAGTAGTAGAAAGTTGGGGTAACAGGGTGTGTTGTTTTCAAGAAAAGATATTCTTCTGTTTCCAGCATCTGTTTGTCATGCCACTTTTTCAACAGTCCGTGCAAAGTTGTAATGCTTGACTGATATCTTTGCTTTGTAGTCAATTCATAACAAGAGCTGTCCTGCAATTGCCGCATGGCTTCCTGGACATAATCTTCGCGCGACAGGATGACCACGTTTCCTCCTTTGTCTGAAGGTTTGCAGACTATTGACGTGTCGTCAGCCAATGTTTTTATTGCGTTACGCTGTGAATCAGTTAGATTATCACGGTGTCTCCCAGGTTTCCTATGTGTACGCATTCTCCTTAGATCACGAATCACTAACTCAGAGAAAGTGTCAATCATATCGGTTTGAGTTGGAGGCACAAATTTGGACTTTAATTTTAAACCACTGGCCGGGGCTTCTTGTTCAATATCCACCGACCTCAGTCTCTGAGACAGCGTTTCAGGTTGCACTGACAGCGCCCTCCCTGTATTTTCCAAACGTAGTTCTTCTAATAGCTCCAAAGTTGTCAGTTCATTCACCTTCAATAGGTCAGTGTCTTTATAACGTGATCTAATAACTTTAGCTTCATCAGCTGTTGGCTTGGTCTTAAAGAATTTATGCAGGCGTAGTCTCCTAATGAATTGATACAAATCGATTCTCGTCTGTGTGTACTCGAGGTTACTGTCTGGACAAAAAGTTAATCCCAATTTGAGGACTGATTCTTCAGATGGTAAGAGCATCCTCGCGGAGAGATTTATGATGGTAAGATTATCAGTTGGTTCCTCATGTCTCACCATCTCTTTCCCCTCGGGGCTCGCGTTCTGCGTGTCTGGGCCCCCACATTCGGCGCCCTTCCTCTTCCTCTGCCCCTTCCGGCCCCCTCGTCTGGTTTTTCTTCGTTTTCTGGGGGCTTGTTCTTTCCTCCCCTCAGCCAATTCATTCGGATGACTTGTACCTCCGTCTGAAAAGGGGTATCTATGGTTTGTGGCAGGGTTCTTGATTCGTCCTCCGACTGCTCACCCTCAGTAACCTCCGATTCTGATGTCTCCACATCCGGCAGTGCAGCCGCACCGGCAGCCTTATTCTTCAATAGGTCTTTCCTTGTCTGGTCGTATTTTTTAGAGAACGTGAGGACTCGGCCCATGGCATAGTCCCTTTCGTCCCTCTCAAATTTCTCTTGCTTCCGCATACGTATTTTCTGCTCATATTTCTCCAGTCGTTTCTTCATCTGGGCTCTAAGTTGTTCCTGCTGATCTTTGTCTGTATTGGCCGCTATTTCAGTTTCCATGGTTTCAATCTCTTTGAGGACCTTATCTCTGTCACTCCAAGCAAATTGTACCAGGATTTCCAACATCCCCTCGCAGGATTTCGCAATGTGTGCTGCCCAGGTGTCAAGGAGTTTGGGGTCCGGATGTTCATATGCGGGGATCGTAAATATCCGCAACCCTCTTGGCACTCTTTTCACTTCGATATAACCTTGAAGTGATGTGCCCTCCCACCATTTACGAAGCTCCCGCTCGTATAGCTTTTCTAATTTGCCAAACTGCATGGCCAGTGGACTGGGAGCATTAGCTGTTTTTGTCTTAGTTGTTGGTTGAGCATTAATATCTGGATTTTTGTTCTTAAACATTCCTGTCGCCAGGTCACGGCGTTGCGAGATGTCAAACATGCTGTTTATGCTTGATATTTCGGCCTCCCTCCTCCGGGTAGCCCTTATTTGTTGCACGTTCGTCTACAAAAGATTCCCTGCGCTGGAGCCAGTGCTCGAATAGTGGGAGGTGTCTTTAACAAAGTTCCAAGGAAATGGACAGATTAAATCTCGGCTTACCCAAATTCTGTCGGGCAGCGCTGAGTACACTCTGTCCGTGTATCGGAGGAACCTCTAGACCGACTCGCTCCCACTCGGTTCTCTTCTTCAAGTAGTGGCGGTGCTCCGCATATTATTACATCCAAGCTCTCTGCTCCAAAGTCCGGTGCACACTTACAGCGGGTGCTCGTCTCAGCGCGTCAGAGCTTCGCGCTTCAATATAAAAGCTCACTTCCCCCAGTCCTGGGAGAAAAATAAAGACCGCACACACGGGAATCTTTGCAACGGCAACTTTACTCGCACAGACGCGTTTCGGAAGCAACGCTTCCTTCCTCAATGTTAGTTACACCGTAACACGCGACTTGGCGCCATTTATTTCAAATTTGACAAACGAGCTGTATTGGCAGACACAGAGAGAGGACTGACGCGTGTGCGCCATGTTGCTAATGTGTATCATCTCACATTAGCATACTAGTATTTCAAACCATATGTTTTGCATTTATCAATTGTTACATTTCTGAAAAAAGCCTTTTGACTTTCTAACCAGAATTAACATACTAAAATACTGCCGTGGATCGGCACATCTCCTCTCTCTAATTTACCGGGAAATGGATTATAAATCTTGCCGGCAAGATTTATAATCCATTTCCCGGTAAATTAGAGAGAGGAGATGTGCCGATCCACGGCAGTATTTTAGTATGTTAATTCTGGTTAGAAAGTCAAAAGGCTTTTTTCAGAAATGTAACAATTGATAAATGCAAAACATATGGTTTGAAATACTAGTATGCTAATGTGAGATGATACACATTAGCAACATGGCGCACACGCGTCAGTCCTCTCTCTGTGTCTGCCAATACAGCTCGTTTGTCAAATTTGAAATAAATGGCGCCAAGTCGCGTGTTACGGTGTAACTAACATTGAGGAAGGAAGCGTTGCTTCCGAAACGCGTCTGTGCGAGTAAAGTTGCCGTTGCAAAGATTCCCGTGTGTGCGGTCTCTATTTTTCTCCCAGGACTGGGGGAAGTGAGCTTTTATATTGAAGCGCGAAGCTCTGACGCGCTGAGACGAGCACCCGCTGTAAGTGTGCACCGGACTTTGGAGCAGAGAGCTTGGATGTAATAATATGCGGAGCACCGCCACTACTTGAAGAAGAGAACCGAGTGGGAGCGAGTCGGTCTAGAGGTTCCTCCGATACACGGACAGAGTGTACTCAGCGCTGCCCGACAGAATTTGGGTAAGCCGAGATTTAATCTGTCCATTTCCTTGGAACTTTGTTAAAGACACCTCCCACTATTCGAGCACTGGCTCCAGCGCAGGGAATCTTTTGTAGACGAACGTGCAACAAATAAGGGCTACCCGGAGGAGGGAGGCCGAAATATCAAGCATAAACAGCATGTTTGACATCTCGCAACGCCGTGACCTGGCGACAGGAATGTTTAAGAACAAAAATCCAGATATTAATGCTCAACCAACAACTAAGACAAAAACAGCTAATGCTCCCAGTCCACTGGCCATGCAGTTTGGCAAATTAGAAAAGCTATACGAGCGGGAGCTTCGTAAATGGTGGGAGGGCACATCACTTCAAGGTTATATCGAAGTGAAAAGAGTGCCAAGAGGGTTGCGGATATTTACGATCCCCGCATATGAACATCCGGACCCCAAACTCCTTGACACCTGGGCAGCACACATTGCGAAATCCTGCGAGGGGATGTTGGAAATCCTGGTACAATTTGCTTGGAGTGACAGAGATAAGGTCCTCAAAGAGATTGAAACCATGGAAACTGAAATAGCGGCCAATACAGACAAAGATCAGCAGGAACAACTTAGAGCCCAGATGAAGAAACGACTGGAGAAATATGAGCAGAAAATACGTATGCGGAAGCAAGAGAAATTTGAGAGGGACGAAAGGGACTATGCCATGGGCCGAGTCCTCACGTTCTCTAAAAAATACGACCAGACAAGGAAAGACCTATTGAAGAATAAGGCTGCCGGTGCGGCTGCACTGCCGGATGTGGAGACATCAGAATCGGAGGTTACTGAGGGTGAGCAGTCGGAGGACGAATCAAGAACCCTGCCACAAACCATAGATACCCCTTTTCAGACGGAGGTACAAGTCATCCGAATGAATTGGCTGAGGGGAGGAAAGAACAAGCCCCCAGAAAACGAAGAAAAACCAGACGAGGGGGCCGGAAGGGGCAGAGGAAGAGGAAGGGCGCCGAATGTGGGGGCCCAGACACGCAGAACGCGAGCCCCGAGGGGAAAGAGATGGTGAGACATGAGGAACCAACTGATAATCTTACCATCATAAATCTCTCCGCGAGGATGCTCTTACCATCTGAAGAATCAGTCCTCAAATTGGGATTAACTTTTTGTCCAGACAGTAACCTCGAGTACACACAGACGAGAATCGATTTGTATCAATTCATTAGGAGACTACGCCTGCATAAATTCTTTAAGACCAAGCCAACAGCTGATGAAGCTAAAGTTATTAGATCACGTTATAAAGACACTGACCTATTGAAGGTGAATGAACTGACAACTTTGGAGCTATTAGAAGAACTACGTTTGGAAAATACAGGGAGGGCGCTGTCAGTGCAACCTGAAACGCTGTCTCAGAGACTGAGGTCGGTGGATATTGAACAAGAAGCCCCGGCCAGTGGTTTAAAATTAAAGTCCAAATTTGTGCCTCCAACTCAAACCGATATGATTGACACTTTCTCTGAGTTAGTGATTCGTGATCTAAGGAGAATGCGTACACATAGGAAACCTGGGAGACACCGTGATAATCTAACTGATTCACAGCGTAACGCAATAAAAACATTGGCTGACGACACGTCAATAGTCTGCAAACCTTCAGACAAAGGAGGAAACGTGGTCATCCTGTCGCGCGAAGATTATGTCCAGGAAGCCATGCGGCAATTGCAGGACAGCTCTTGTTATGAATTGACTACAAAGCAAAGATATCAGTCAAGCATTACAACTTTGCACGGACTGTTGAAAAAGTGGCATGACAAACAGATGCTGGAAACAGAAGAATATCTTTTCTTGAAAACAACACACCCTGTTACCCCAACTTTCTACTACTTGCCCAAAGTTCATAAGAACATGGACAAACCACCAGGGCGTCCCATTATTTCATCTATGGGTAGCCTGAGTGAGAATTTGTCTAAATTTTTA